>NC_066621.1:30137647-30268882 GCF_025201925.1 Gopherus flavomarginatus
AGAGGACCCCTGTGGCTTTGCTTCAGCAAGTCTCCTTCTCCAGGTCTCTCTTTGAGGACTGAGAGAGTATTCGGGTTCACGGACGTGAGCACCAGGAGGAACCTCTTTCGAGGTTTCTCCTTCCCTTTTAGTGATTTTACTAGAAAACAACCATCCCTGTTTAGAAGGTAAGAGCCTCCTGGAGGTTTGAAAGCTGTTCAGTCTGATCCATCTGGTGACAGGTGAATTCGAGGCATGGAAAACAGGAGCTTAAGGAGGCAGATTTTTATTCTGCACCTGGGATTTTGTCCCTTAGAATCACTGGGGACATTAGTGTTTGTCCTTTTTGTTTCACCTCTTCCTCCATCGCTCCCTCCCTCCTTTCTCTTCTCTTGCTTCCTTTGTCCTTTTACCTGTTCCCCTCCCAACACCAGGAGGGAGCGGGAGAGAGAGAGTGTGTGTGTGGTTTTTTTAGTTTTTTGCAGGGCAGTGCTCTGCAGTTCTCACTGTGGGAGGTCTACACAAAAATGTGAGGCTGAACTATTGCTCGGGAAGTGATCCCCACTGGTGACCTGGGCCATCCTTTGGGCTCTCTGGTGAGATCCCTCAGCCTCCCATCCTCAGTCTCTACCCTGATTGGCTGAGCCGGGGGTTATTGACAGGGAGGAGACTCAGGTCCTTGTTTTTCTCTTTATAAGTCAAAACCAGTTCTATGTTTGATGAATTTTGCCGCTTCTCTGCATTAGTTGTCTCTGAGCAGTTCATGATTCTCTCTAACATTGCAGTTCTCCTCAAATACTTGCTGAATAGTTACTGTCACTGTTGTTGGTCTGGAGCTCATCTGAGAGCACTTTATTCAGGTCATTCAGTGTCTGAAATTCAAGATTCAATGCGTAGTTTGAAAATCAGGGCTCTTGGGTCCTATTCCCATCTCTGCCTCTGACTGGCTGTGTGACCTAAAACAAGTCAATTCTCCTTTCTCAGCCTTAGCTTCTCCCTTTTTCAAGTAGAAATAATAATGATCCGCTCTTACCTACCTGACGGTGGGTGGAGGATGGGGATCCATTGGAGAGTGTCACTAGGAGTAGGGCATAATATGAGGTGTCCTATCACGTTTACTCAGAGCAGATTAACACGTAATAGAATAGCTGAAATAGTCTATTTTATTTGCATTTTTTTTATTTTGAAATTGTTAAGAGCAGCAATGACTTAGCTCAGACTGAAGCATCTTATCTAATGTTTGAGATCTAAGTGTCTCCTCTTTGTGTGCGAGGAGACAATTTAACACACTCTGACAAAGAGGAGATGCTTTTGTTTTGCAATACAATATTTTTGCAAAGAACTTTCATCCCACTTGTTATGATTTTGAGAAACAAACCGGATTAGCCTGAATGGGATTTTCTGACAGAAATGGATTCAATGAAATTTCCCCACCATCTCGATTCCTGAGCTCTATCCCTGCCTCTCGGGGGGTTATTGTCTGTTAGAACAGGAGTCAGGAGTGGTGGCTTCTCTTTCTGGCTCTGTCACCACCTTACTGTGTAGGCGCTTGGGTAGGTCACTTCCCTTCTCTGCACCTCAGGCTCCTCCCATCAATCCAATGGGAACAGGGACAGTTCTCAAACTCCGGGCAGTTGTGAGCCTGAGTGAGATAAGGAGCGTTAAAGCCCTCTGTGAAGGAGAAAGGGGAGTTTCACAGTGTTTAGCACCAAGGAATTCTAAAGTTTGCTAAAATGTCTAGTCTATGGAAACAAGAAATGGTCGGGGCCAATCTTTAACCAGTGCCTTTTTAAAAGCCCATTCAGGGATGTGAGTCCCTGTCTTTCAGGTACCTGGGGTTCTTTGCCAGCAGGAGAGAAGAGGTTCCTGCCTCCTTTTTTGTGGCCTTGACAAACCAGGTGCTGTGCCCCAGTTCTCGTCTGAGATCCCTGAAAAAGAACATCTTCCCATCCATGAACAAGACAGGACCTTTCTCTAAAAGGGGAACAAAAAGACCCCTGAGCCTTACAGACTAGCTAGCCTCACTGCCATTGCTGGAGAGATCCTGCAATACATTCTTAAGCACTCAGTTTGTCAGCAGCACCTACAGAATAGTTTGGTTCTTAGGACTAGTGAGCATGGATTTGTCAAGAACAAATCATTCCAAACCAATCCTCTTTCCTTTTTTGGCAGGGTTTTGGGCCTGGTGGAGGTGGGTAAACAGTAGATGGGATCTAGCTTGGGGTTGCTAAGGCTTTTCACACAGTCCCGTAGCACATTCTCACAAGCAAACGAGGGAAATGCAGTCCAGCTGTAATCAGTGTAATGTTGATGCAGAGCTGGTTGAAAGCCCAGACTCCAGGAGCCCTTCTCCATTTTTGGCTGTCCAACGGAGAGGGTGTACCTAGTGGGTCCGGCAGGGATCAGTCCGCGGTCCGATACTATTCAATATTTTCATGAATAATTTGGAAAATGCAGTGGAGAGCATGCTTCTAAAATTTGCAACTGACACCAAGCACTTAGGAGCACAGGGTTGGAATTCAAAACGCCCTTAACAAATTGGACATTTGGTCTTCTTGAGCCAAACTCCATGGTTGGGCCCCTCTCTCTAGACTGGGCTGAAGTGAAACCCCAGAGCCAAACACTCCTCCCAGGTACCGAGCTCTGACCTTGAATGGTCAGATGTTGCTTAGCACTGTCAGAGCAGCTTTTGCTGGGGGATTCTCCCAGCACTTTCCAATAGCGGGAAAGTATGAAATCCCCATTTGACTGCTGGGGACAGAGCCCTAGAGTGTGGAGCAACTTGCCGAAAGTCCCCCCAGGAAAAGGAAAACAACCAGCAGTGGAACCAATAGGAAACCCAGCAATGGAACTCAGGAGTCCTGGGGGTGAGCTAAGGTGTCCTGATGTCCCGATTTTATAGGGACAGTCCAAATTTTGGGGTCTTTTTCTTATCTAGGATTCTATTACCCCCAGCCCAGTCCCGATTTTTCACATTTGCTCTCTGGTCACCCAAGAGTGTGCACATGTGTGGGTCCCAGCTGCTCCGTGCCCCCTTCATTGAAGCAGATGTGTATGGTTACTGCCCTGGGAACTGCAGGGCATCAGTGGACATGGAGTTGGCTGGAGGTAGGGTCTGGCTGCAGGCAGGGCAAGGGATGCGGGGCTGGCTGGCTTCAGGCTGGGGGGTGCATCAGGGGTTGGCTGGAGACAGGGTTGGGGGTGCGGGGCTGGCTGCGGACAGGGGGTGCAGGGCTGGTGCAGGCTGGGGGTGTGTTGGGGCTGGCTGGCTTTGGGCAGGGCCACAGGGGGGAGCGGCAGGAGTTGGTTGGAGACAGGGCAGGGGGTGTGTCAGGGGCTGGCTGTGGGGCTGGCTGGAGGCAGGGCAGGGAGGATGCGGCTGGTGCGGGCAGGGCAGAAGGTGCAGGGCTGGATGGAGACAGAGGATGGCTGTGGGCAGGGCAGGGCAGGGGGTGCAGGGCTGGCTGCAGGCAGGGCATGGGGCAGGGCCCGTGCAAGGATGTTTCATGCCGTAGGCGAAATTTCCACCTTGCGCCCTCCTCCCCTGCGCCCCCGCCCTAAGGCGCCCCACCAGTGGCAGTTCCCACCTCCACCCTGAGGCGCCCCTCTTGTGGCAACTCCCCCGCTCTGCCCTGCAGCACCCCCCCCTCGCCCCAGCTCACCCCTGCTCCGAGCACGAGCACCCCAAGCACACCGTGACCGCTTCACTTCTCCTGCCTCCCAGGTTTGCGGCACCTAAGCCTGCCAGGTAGTCAAGCACCCTCCTCTGAGCCACAGCAGCCCTGACACTTGACAATAGAGGCACCTTAACCCCTGAGTTCCTTCAATGTGTCCCCCTCGGGGGTCCAGCTCTGATCACCAGATACTCGGGGTATGTCTATACCATCTGCCGAATCGGTGGGCAGCGATCGATCCAGCGGGGTCGATATATCGCGTCTAGTGTAGATGCAAAACATCGAGTGCTCTCCCCTTGACTGCTGTACTCCAGCTTGGTGAGAGATGCAGACAGAGTCTACGGGGAGCTGCAGCAGTCGACTCACCACCACTGTGACATTATGAGTATAATCTAATATCTCATTGAAAGGTGACAGGGCTAGAAAGAGTTAATTAACTCACCTCACCGACTGACCTGACCCACGGGTGAACCTTAAGAACTGCTTAGCAAGATATGTAAATGAACAGAGCTTTGAAATGCAAGTCTGCATTCTTAGAAGTAGAAGGGGAGATTTTTGCTCAGGTCTTGTGATGTAAGCAAACAAGCCTTGTCTGTTGCTATAATTTTAATTCAAAGAGCAAAAAAGGAATATTAACATTTATGATGGTACTTGAGTGAAATAGTATTATTGTCTATGTGTCTCTTTGAAGGTTGTGGTAACCTCTATTTGAACTGTTTAATGAATAAATTACCCTGTACTAATTGCCAGGATGTTTGGAAGGAGAGCTAAGCCTATTGTTTTCTCAGGCCGAAAGGCTGCTGGAAATGCATAAGAATCCTGGGACATGATCCTTCCTCATCTCATATCTGCTTTGGGTTTCAAGACGGAGAAACCTTAAGCCACAAGGATTGTGATCTCCAGTCACTGACTGGAGCCACCCTGAATATGGAAATTGGACTATAGCCTATGGACTATTTCAAAAAGGACTTTTGGCTACTACAAGCTCACCTCTACTATGTATCTGAACCTCAAGAATTGAATTCAAGTCTATATGTCTATTAATCTTTTAACCAACATTCTCTCTCTTTTCTTTTCTAATACATTTTAGCTTACTTAATAAGAATTGGCTATAGCATGTATTTTAGGTAAGATCTAAGTTGTAATAGATCCTGAGTATGTGGCTGATCCTTTGGGATAGGAAGAATCTTTTCTTTTATATGATGAAGTAAGATTTTCAGGAATCATCATCATATCTGACAGGTGTGTCTGGACGGAGTCCTGAGGCTGGGTACTTTAAGGGAACTGCATGGTTTAAACTTCTAAGTAACCAGTGAGGTACTACAGAAGCTGCCTCGTGCTGGCTTGGTAAATCTAAGTATTGAAATCACCACCAGCATTTGGGATTTGTCTGCCCTGTTTTGTTTGCAGTTCACCCTGATTAAGTGACCTCAGCTGGCTCCCACAGGGAGCACCGTCACACCTACATCCAGGCTGTAGGGGTCCGAGGGATCTTAGGGGCCTTCAGGTGCAAAGATAACTACGTCCGGGCCGTAGGGGTCTCTGGGGGGCTTAGAGAGTTTTTGGGGGGACACAGATACCAATCTCCAGGATCTAGGGGTCCCAGTGGGGTTTAGGGGGTTCGTTGGGGGCATAGATACCTACTTCCAGGCTGGAGGCATCCTGGGAGTCTTAGGGGATTTTTGGGGGCCCAGGATACCTGTGTCCCGGCTGTAGGGGTACCAGGGGGTCTTCGGGGTTCGAGTGGGCACAGATATGTATGTCCAGGCTGTATCGGTCCCAGGGGCGATTAGAGGTTTTGTGAGGGGCACAGATATCTACATCCAGATTGTAGATGTCCCGGAGGGGGGATAGGGGGGTTGTGGGGGTACAAATTCCTACATCCAGGCTGTAGGGTTTCCTGGGCGGTTAGGGGGTTTCTGAGGGGCACATATACCTACGTGCACACTGGAGTGTCCTGGGGGGCTTACGGAGTCTATATGGGGCACAGATAACAATGTTCTGGCTGTATAGGTCCCTGGGGGGCTTAGGGGGCTTGTGAGGGGGCACAGATACCTAAGCTCAGGATGGAGGGGTCTACAGGGGTCTTAGGTGTTTGTTGGGGGGGCACAGATACCTAAGTCCAGGCTACAGGGGTCCCGGAAGGGCTGAGGGTCTGTCACGGAGTGTGGGGGAGTCCGGTCCTGCACCTCTCTTCCTGGGACACAAGGTGATTCTCAGCCAGCCAGTAAAACAGAAGGTTTATTGGACAGCAGGAGAGAAGGATACAGCAGAGTTTGGAGGCACAAGCAGGACCCCTCAATAGAGTCCTTCTGGAGGTTCAGGAAACTTAACTCCCAGTTTCGGATTCCCTGAATTCCAACCACCTAGACCAAAACCGAAACTGAACTAACTCCCTCCAGCCGGCCCCTTCCTGTGTCCAGCTTCCCTGGCAAAGGTGCTGACCCCCTCCCCCCTGCCTAGCTCACGTTAGAGGCTGAGCACATGTCCGGTCCTAAAGTCACCCCTTGCTCTCCCATCCCCCACACACACAGTCCCTACTCCATCACAGTAATGCCCAGAGCATTTCCCTCATGGAGCAACAGTGACACCGTGTGGCCATGCAGGTTAATGCCCAGAACATTTCCCACATGGAGCAACAGTGACACCCCTGTGGCCACGGAGGGTAATGCACAGAGCATTTATCTCATAGAGGAACAGTGACGCCGTGTGGCCACGCAGGGTAATGCACAGAGCATCACACCTACTTAGAGGCTGTAGAGATCCCTGCTGGGGCTTAGGGGTAGTGAGGGGCACAGATAGCTACGTCTAGGCTGCAGGGATTCCGACGGGGATTAGGGACTTCATAGGGGACACAAATATCTACATCCGGGCTGGAGAGGTCCCTGGATGGCTTAGGGGGCTGTGGTGAGCACAGACACATACGTCCAAGCTGTAGTGGTCCCTGGTTGTTTAGGGAGTTGGTGAGGGGCACATAAAGCTATGCATGGTCTGGAGGGATCCCTGGGGGACTTAAAGAGTTGTGGTTGTGCAGATACCTATGTCCTGGTTGGAGGGGGCCCTGGGGAGCTTAGGGGGTTTGTGTGGCATACACATAGCTACAACCAGGCTGGTGGGGGACGTATGGGTCTTAGGGGGCTTGTGGGAGGCAGAGATACCTATGTCCAGGCTGGAGAAGCCCTGGTGAGGGCATAGGGGGTTCCTGGAGGTCACAAATATCTACTTCCTGGCTGGAGGGGTTGTGGGGGTATTTGAGAGTTGTGGGGGGCACAGATACCTGTTTCGAGGCTGTAGGGGTTCCAGGGTTGCTTTGGGGCATTTTGGGGTACAGATACCTATGTCCATGCTTTAGGGTCGCTGGGAAGATCAGTGGGTTTGTGAGGGTGCACAGATACCTACTTCCAGGCTATAGGGATGTTGGTGGGGCTTAGGGGTTTGTGGGGGGCACAGATACCTTCATCCAGGCAAGAGGGGTCCTGGGGGCCTTACGGGGGGTGGGGGGAGCTCAGATAACTATGTCGAGGCTGCAGGGGTCCCATCGTGGCCTAGGGGGTTTGTGAGGGGCACAGAGACCTGCGTCTAGGCTGGAGGGGTTTCGGGGGGGATTAGGTGTTTTGGGAGGAACAGATACCTACATCCCGATTGTAGGGGTCCCTGGGTAGCTTAGGCGCTTTGTGGGTGTCACAGATACAAACATCCATGCTGTAGGGGTCCTGAGGGTCTTTGTGTGGCTCTGGGGGTCACAGATACCTACCTACAGGCTGGAGGGGTCCTGTTTGTATTAGGGGGTTTGTGGGGCGTACAGATGCCTACATCTGGGCTTGTGGGTTCCCTGGGGGGCTTAGAGGCTTGTGGGGAGCACAGATACCTTTATCCTGGCTAGATGGGTCCCGGTGGGATTAGGGGGTTGTGGGGAGCACAAATACCTATGTAAGCATAAGCAGGATGAACTCTACCTTGACATCTGGTGGTGAATTATGGAGAGTGTAGAAAAGAATTTCAGGGGCTGATCGTGTTTGCATAGGCACACCCACCCCTCCTGACACGGCAAGGACAGCCTGAGATGGCTGCATTGGCAGCTGTGGTATCCCCGGTTTATTTGTTGTTGGGGCATGAGATGTGGAGTGTTGTCACCCTGATTGTGTGGATGAGGAACTGTGAAACTGCTTTGAGACAGGGATTCTCACCATCACTTGAGTGGCACTCGCTAGACAAGGGAGTGAGCTCCTTGGGTGAACGAAAAACATGAATTGCATTTTTTTCATTTTTAGCAGTTGAAGAGTAAAGCTGAAATTTGATACTTTTACAATTGCAGTTCTAGGTTCTTAAGTTGAAATCATTAAAGAGCTTTGTTAGCCAGTAAGGGAGTCTGAAATTATGTTGTGGAGCAGAGCAGCTGAGAGAAAAAAGCAGATTGAGGGATGGTTGGAGTAACCCACGGAGTGAGGTAAGCTGAGTAGTTTTTTAGGACCGCTGGAGCAGATCACTGGTTGGCTGACAGAACAGAGTAGCTGGTGGACTGAGCTGAGCAGTTCATGGGGAAGGAGGAAGCAGAATCCCATAGAGCGGCAGGGCAGTCAGCAGTGGACAATGTAAAGTGCTCCTTTCTACCCAGGCTGGCAGGGGGTAAAACCCTGCAGATAGACTCTTCAACTCTGGGGTTGCGCAACTGTGGGTGATTTTGGGGTTGCTGGACTCTTGAAACATTTGAGGTATTGGACTTTGGAGTCTTGGGGTGATTTGGGGATTGCTAGACCCAAGAGCCCAGGGAAAAGGACACGGCCTAATTGAGGTGTTTTCCCAATTTAATGCTATATTGTTTATCTCACGTTATTAAACATTTTCTGCTACACCCAGACTCTGTGCTTGCGAGAGGGGAAGTATCACCTCTTTGAGTCACCTATGGGTGCGCATGTAAAATTTTCCCATGTCACTGGGTGGGGGCTCGATCTGGTTTGCATTACGTAATAGGGAAGGGACCCCTATGAATTGAACCCAGTCCTTGCTGCTATCAATTCAGTCTGGCAGAAGGGTTCCACCTACATGCAGGCTGAAGGGGTCCCTGGGAGGCTTAGGGGGTTCGTGGGGGGCACAGATACCTACGTTCAGGCTGCAGGGGTCCCACGGGGTCTTAGGGGGTTAGTGGGGGGCACAGATATTTATGTCACGGAGTGTGGGGGAATCCGGTCCTGCACCCCTCTTCCTGGGACACACAGTGACTCAGCCGGCCAGTAAAACAGAAGGTTTTTTTGGCCAACAGGAACGAAGGATACAGCAGAGCTTTTGGGCACAACCAGGACCTCTCGATCGAGTCCTTCTGGGGGTTCAGAAAGCTTAGTTCCCAGTTTGGGAATCCCTGAATTCCAACAACCCAGCTCCAAACCAAAACTCATCTAACTCCCTCCAGCCGGCCCCTTCCTGTGTCTAGCTTCCCAGGCAAAGGTGCTGACCCCTCCCCGCTGCCTAGCTCGAGTTACAGGCTTAGGTCCTGTCCCTCACCTTACGTCACCCCCTGCTCTCCCATCTCCCACACAGATAGTCCCTACTCCACCAGGGTCCCTACCCGTGGGGTCCCTAACCCTGGATCCTGGGGCTCTACCCCTGTGCCCCTTACTCTAGCTCCAGTTGCCATATCCATGGGCCCCTAACCCTAGCTCCAGAGGCTCCATCCCTGGGGCCCCGAACAATAGCTCCAGGTGCCCAACCCGTGGGGCCCATAGCCCTTCTTTCAGGGGCCCTACGAGTGGGCCCCTAATCCTAGCTCCAGAGGCCTTAAGCGTGAGATCTCTAACCCTAGCTCCAGGGGCCCTACCCCTGGGACCACTAACCTTTGCTCCCTGGGCCACATCCCTGGGGCATCTAACCCTAGCTATAGGGACACTGCCCAAGGGGTCCCAAACCATAGCTCCAGAGGCCCTACACGTGGGGCCCCTAACTCTAGCTCCAGAGTCCCTACCTGTGGGACCTCTAACCCTAGCTCCAGGTGCACTACCCCTGGGGCCCCTAACGCTAACTCCAGGGGCTATATCCATGGGGTCCCTAATCCTAAATCCAGGGGTCCCATCAGTGGAGCCCCTAACAGTAACTCCAAGTGCCCCATACCTGGGGCCACTAACCCTAGCTCCAGGGGCCCTACCCATGGGGCCCGTAAACCTAGCTCCAGGGGCCTTACACGTGAAGCCCCTAACCATAGCTCCAGAGGCCCTAACTGTGCGGCCCCTAACCCTAACTCCAGGGGCCTTACCCGTAGGGCCCCTATCCCTAGGTGCAGGGGCCCTTCAACCTGGGGCCCCTATCCTTAGCTGCAGGGGCCCTACCAGTCAGGCCACTAACGCTATCTCCAGAGGCCCTTCACGTGGGACCCCTAACCCAAACTCCAGGGGTCCTACCGCTTAGGGCCCTAACCCTAGCTGCAGGGGTCATACCCATGGTGCCCCTAAACTTAGCTCCAGGTGCCCCATCCCTGGGGCCCCTAACCCTAGCTTTAGGGACCCTGTTCGTAGGGCCCCAAACTATAGCTCCAGGGGCCCTACCCATTGGGATTCTAACCCTAGCTCCAGAGGCCCTACCCTTTCCTGGCTGGACATGAGCGAAGGATAAAACATACATCCTAAATGAAACAGTCTGACTTTTTATTATGGAGAAAAAACAACTTTTAAAACGTTTATATGTTGGAGGACTTGGCCATACAGTATCTGAGGCTGAACTGCAGGAAAGATTCAGCAAGTTTGGAAATGTTACAGATGCGGAAATTGTTATCAGGAAAGATGACCAGGGGAACACTATGAAGACTTTTGCTTATATCAACATTAGCATTTCTGAAACAGACCTTAAAAGATGTATGTCTGTTTTAAATAAACCTCTCAACCCAGCTACAGGGCTCTACCCCTGGGGCCCCTAACCCTAGCAACCAGGGCCCTACCCATTGGGCTGCTAACCCTAACTCCTTAGACCCTACCTGTGAGGCCCCTAACCCTAGCTCCAGGGGCCCTAACCGTAAGGTCTCTAACACTTGCTCCGGGGGCCCTACCACTGGGGCCCCTAACTCTAGCTCCAGGGGCCCTACAAGTGGGACCCCTAACTCTAACTGCAGGGCCCCTACCTGTGGGCCCCTAACCCTAGTTCCAGAGGCCTTACCCGTGAGACCCCTAACCCTAGCTCCAGGGGCCCTACCAGTGGGACCCCTATCCCTAACTGCAGGGCCCCTACCTGTGGGCCCCTAACCCTAGTTCCAGAGGCCTTATCCGTGAGACCCCTAACCCTAGCTCCAGGGGCCCTACCACTGAGGCTCATATCCCCAGCTCCAGAGGATCTACTCCTAGGGCTCCTAACCCTAGCTCCAAGGATCCTACCCGTGGGACCCCTAATGGAAACTCCAGAGGCTCTAACCCTTGAGGCCCTAACACTACCTCCAGGGTCCCCATCCCTGGTTTCCCTAACCCAGCTCTACGGGCCCTACTCGTGGGGCTTCTTCCCCTAGCTCCAGGGGCCCTACCCGTGGTTCCCCTAACCCTAGCTCCAAGGGCTCTACCCGTGGGACTTTACCCTAGCTCCAGGGGCCGTCCTCGTGGTGCCCCTAACACTAGGTCCAGAGGCCCCACCCCTGGGAACCCTAACTCTAGCTCCAGGGGCCCTACATGTGGGAATCATAATCCTAGTTCCAATGGTCCTACCTATGGGAACCTAACCTTAGCTCCCGGGGCCCTACCCCTTGGCTCCGTTATCAAAGATCCAGGGGCCCTACCCCTTGCGCCACTAACCCTATCTCCAGGGGTCCTCTCCGTGGGGCCCCTAACACAAGCTCCAGGGACCCGACCCCTGCATCCCCTAACCCTATCTCCAGGGGTCCCATACCTGGGGCTCCTAACCCTAGTTCCAAGGGCCCTACCCGTGGGGTCCCTAACACTTGCTCCAGGCACCCTGCCCGTAGGGCCCTTACCTTAGCTAAAGAGGCCCTACCCGTGGGGTCCTTAGCCCTAGCTCCAGAGACCTCACCTCCTGGAAACCCAAACACTAGCTCCAGGGGCCTCACCCACGCGAACACTAACCCTTGCTCAAGGGCCAAGTCCCTGGGGCCCCAAATCCAATCACCAAGGCCTTAGCCATGCGCCCACTAACGCTAGCTACAGGGGCTCTATGCGTGGAACCACTAACCCAATTTCCAGGGGCCCTACCAATGGGGCCCCTGTCCCTAGCTCCACTGTCCCAACCCAAGGGACCCCTAACCCTAGGTCCATGGGCTCTACCCCTGGGGCCCCTAACAGTAGCTCCAGGCACCCCACCACTAGGACCCCTATCCCTAGGTCCAGGGCCCACCCCTAGGACCCCTAACCCTAGCACCATGAGCCCCAGCCCTGGGGCCCCTAATACAAACTCTAGGGTCCCTTCCTGTGGGGCCCCTAACCCTAGCTCCAGAGGCCCTACCCATGCGACCACTAACCCTAGCTATAGGGGCCTTACCCCTGTGTCCCCTAACCCTAGCTCCAGATGCCATATGCGTGGGCCCCTAACCCTAGCTCCAGGGGCCTGACCCCCAGTACCCCTAACCCTAGCTCCAAGGGCCCCATCCCTATGGCTTCTAACCCTTGCTCCAGGGGCCCAACCCATGGGGATCTAACCCTAGCTACAGAGTCCTTACCCGTGGGACCCCCAAACCTAGCTCCAGGGGCCCTACCATTGGGCCCCTAACCCTAGCTGCAGGGGCCATACCCGTTGGGCCCCTAAACGTATCTCCAGGCGCCCCACCCCTGGGACCCTTTACCCTAGCTTCAGGGGCCCCATCCCTGGGGCCCTTAACCCTAGTTCCAGGGGCCCTACCCATGGGGCTCCTATCCCTAGCTTCAGGGACCCCACCCGTTGGGCCCCTAACCCTAGCTCCAAAGGCCCTACTTTTGTGACCCCTATCCCTAGCTCCAGGGGGCATACCCCTTGGGGCCCCAGTCCTAGCTCCAGGAACCGTACTCGTGGGGCCCCTATCCCTAGTGTTAGGCCTGAATAAAGATATTGCAGACAAAACCAGGTATGCCAACCTGACCAAAGTCAGGCTAACAGAGGTTTTTGGGTAATTCCTGAGTGGAAAACACTGAGAAGCAGCAGCATGTCTCACAAGCGCTGGGAAAAAGTGAGATAAGCGAGAAGCTGCATTCCTAGCATAGTACCAGATGTGCTGTGTTAGGGCAGCTCCTTCGAAGAACTGATAAGAGCCCTAGTTTCCCAGCCTCCTTGTTTTCACTCCCTGGTTTTGTTCGTTGTTTGTTTTTAACTCCCCTACATTTATAACTTTAGGTATGTATGTATACTAAAGGTGTCTAGTTTCTAGCGACAGAACTGTCTATATAGGCTTATACTAAGATTTAAAGAGCGGGCTGGTTCTCTCGGGAGATGAGCTGCTCTATATTGATGTGTGCACTTGTCAATAAAGAGCTTTTGATCGGACCTTGCTGGTGTTGCCTGTCTCTCTCGTGGTCAGACAACTAACTTTGCCATCTGGGGGTTAGAGTCCCTGACACTATCTCCAGGGGCTCTATCCCTGGGGCCCCTGACCCTATCTCCAGGGGCCCTACCCGTGGGGACCTTAACCCTAGCTCCAGGAGCCCCATCCTTGGAGCCCCTAAATCTAGCTCCTGAGCTCCTGCCCGTGGGGCACCTAACCCTAGCTCCAGAGGCCCTTCCCTTAGGATCCCTAACCCAAGCTTCAGGGGCCCTATCCGTGGGGCCCCTAACCCTAGCTCCTGAGGTTCTACTTGTGGGAGCTCTAACCTTAGCTCCTGGCTTCGTGCCCATTTGACCCATAATCCTAGCTCCAGGGGACCTACCCGTGGGACCCCTAATCTTAGCTCCAGGGGCCTTACCCCTGGGGTGCCTAACCCGACCTTCAGGGGCCCTACCCGTGGGGCCTCTAACCCTAGTTCCAGGGGCCCCACTCCTGGAACCCCTATCCCTAGCTCCATGGGCCCCATCTCTGGGGCTCCAAACCCTAGCTGCATGGGCCCTACCCCTGGGTCCCCTAACTCTAGCTTCAGGGGCCCTACCAGTGGGACCCCTAACCCTAGTTCCATGGGTCCCACCCCTTGGACCCCTAACCCTTGCTCCAGAGGCCCCATTGCTGGGGATCCAAACCTCTGCTCAAGGTGCCCTGCCCATGGGGCCGCTAACCCTAGCTCCAGGGGCCCCACCCCTAGACACCCGAACACTAGCTCCAGGCACCCCACCCCTGGGACCCCCAACCCTTGCTCCTGTGGCCCCGTCCCTGGGGCTCCTAGCCCTAGCTCCAGGGTCCCTACATGTGGGAACCCTAACCCTAGCTCCAACGGCCCTTCCCGGGGGACCCCTAACCCTAGCTCCAAGGTCCCTTCTCGTGGGACCCTTAACCCTATCTGCAGGCCCTGTACCCCTGGGTCCCCTAACCCTAGCTTCAGAGGCCCTACCCATGGGGCCCTTTACCCTAGGTCAAGGGGCCCTATGCATGGGTCCCCCAACCCTAGCTCAAGGGGCCCTATCTCTGGGGCCCCTAAACCTAGCTCCAGGGGCCCTGCCCGTTGGACCCCTTTGCCTAGCTCCAGGGTCCCTTGAAACACTTGGGAAAATGTGTTTGACTGTTCAGGCATTGGGAGCTCAGCTAAGAATGCAAATGCTTTTCAAAGACTGCGGGGACTGTGGGATCGCTGGAGTCCTCAGTCTCCCCTCCCTCCCTCCATGAACGTCCATTTGATTCTTTGGCTTTCCGTTACGCTTGTCACGCAGCACTGTGCTGAGTCCCGGCTGTGGACTCTGTCTATCATAGCCAGGAGATTTTTTCAAATGCTTTGTCATTTCGTCTTCTGTAACGGAGCTCTGATAGAACAGATTTGTCTCTCCATACAGCGATCAGATCCAGTACCTCCCAGACGGTCCACGCTGGAGCTCGTTTTGGGTTTGGGACTGCATCTCCACCTGTGCTAATCAGAGCTCCATGCTGGGCAAACAGGAAATGAAATTCAAAATTCGCGGGGCTTTTCCTGTTTACTTGGCCAGTGCATCCGAGTTCAGATTGCTTTCCAGAGCGGTCACAAGGGTGCACTGTGGGATACCGCCCGGAGGCCAATACTATTGAATTGCCGCCACACTAACCCTAATCCAACATGGCAATACTGATTTCCGTGCTACTCCCCTCGTCGGGGAGGAGTACAGATATCGGTATTAAGAACCCTTTATATCGATATAAAGGGCTTCATTGTGTGGACGGGTGCAGGATTAATTCGTTTTAATGCTGCTAAATTCGGTTTAAATGCGCAGTGTAGACGAGGCCTAAGAAAGCGGCTGTTTGACCTACAAACAACGACAAAGTAAAACCTGCAAGAGCAGCCTTTCAGTTCAGAGGCCTGATAATAAGATGTTACTAATAACTGATGAAAGAGTTACAAACGACTCAAAACCATACTCAGAACAAACCAAATGGGAACACAGACAACACCATTTTTCTTCGCTGCTCTTCAACCACGATATTCTTCCCATAGGGAGGTCCATCGCTCCTCGGGGTTCAGTGCCACAGTAACAGGGTGATGTGTCCAAGGGATGGAGGAAGCTGCTATTCCATCTCCCTAGTCCAAAAATCAGTTTAATAGCTAGTCCTGAGATAGAGGAAGTATCAGTTATTAAAGTCATAAGAACTAATTTAACATTGTGATTCCAGCCAATGTTAAAATGATCTAACACTCAGGTTAATAGAAACATTTCTAGTCCTCTGCATAGAACGCTCAAATGATGCAAAAATAGCAAGTTTGCTTTAAAAAGTCATAAAAGGGGTGTCATCCAGAATCTGACACTTGGTGAAACGTAAGTCTAGAACACACAACCAGTTTGGGGATTGTGCTCTGCTTCTTAACAATCTGCCCTGAGGTTGCCACTCACAGTCACAAGCTACTCCAGATGGCTGGGGCCCTCTCATGGATCAGTAACTGGTTAGCAGCTTGGAAAGAAAGAGTAGGACTAAATAGTCGTTTTTGCAGTGGAAAGGGGTAAATAAAAGGCTAACAAAGTATGAGACAAGGCTACAGACATTAGGGCTGGTCAGTTGAGACAAGACCGTAGAGCACCAGTTCTCAACCAGGTGTCTGCCAAAAGAAACCAGGCTTGACCCGCATCCCCAAGCCACCAAGCCTACCTGCCTGCATTGAAGGGGGAGAGAAAGGGCACAACAAAAAATTGCAGCATCAATGCAGAAGAGAGAACTCTTCCCCTGCCATTATCAGTAAGGGTTGCCTCACAGCCACTGATTCCCTGAACAGAAATAGCAAAAGTCCAACCACAATTCTACTTCCTTTCCACTACAAGAGATAATGGGTGGGAGCTGCTCTCTTGAGACTGTCCTGCTGCTGCCCAGGCACATGGCAGACAGAGCTGGGCCTGCAAGCCGAGGGTTTAGATCGCTTGAAGGCCCAGAGGGAAAAGAGACAAGTGCTCGTGTATCAGAGAATGGCTTTGATCCATTGACCTCTGGGTTATGGGCCCAGCACGCATCCGCTGCATCACTCTGCTGGCTCTTTACTCTCCCTGCACCCAGCCACCTCTATCTGGATTAGTGCCTTACGAGCTCTCACGCTGGCAGGCATATGCGCCGGCTGCTAGGCAGCTGCCCTGGTCACAGGCTTTTACAGCTTCTACAGGGTAAAAAGGATCTATTTGGGGTTTGGACCCCATTGGGAGCTGGGTAGCTGAGTGCCGGAGACGGGAGTACTGCTTAAACTGTTTTCAATTAAGCCTTCAGCTCGTGGGGGATGAGGTTCAGCCTTTGATCCGTGTCTGCAGCAGGCAAGCGCCTCTGGCTCAATCGGCCCCCACCCTGCCCCCACTGTATTAGCAGACTAAAACCTGGAGCAAAGGCACACGCCTTGCAAGGGAACAGGAGCCGGGATCTCGAACAAATGTCAACATTTTAGTAAGATGACGTTCAAAGAAGAAAAAGGTGTACAGTACAGCATTTAGGTGTAGAAGTTTCTGGTGATCAGGGAACAATGTACAGATTACCCAGGGGGTGCGAAGTTCAGTCTAAGATCGGGTGGCGTAAGAAATACAGAATCTACAATAGCCCTGACTGGGGGTAAAAGGTTAACGTACAGACACTGAGTTAGGAGGGTATGTTGTCCATGTGAGGGCTACGTTCAGGGGTGGAGTTTAAGAAGCGGGTACGACAATGAGAATGGATTCACCCGTGTTTGGTGAGTTTTAACATTCAGTGTTTTTTAATCATTGCCACAATCTAGTTTAAGCAGGGTGGATATGAACTCTACCCTGCCATCTCTTGGTGATCTGTTGTAAAGGCCTTTTGGGGCTGATGTTATTTGCATGGTTACACCCACCCCAGATTGCATGAGGGGAGTGCTTGTCCAAATGGTCATTTCAGCTGCTGTGGGATCCCCCATCTCTTTGTTATTGGGGCAGGAGTAATCAAGTGTATTTTCCTGTTTAGTTTGGATCAAGGAGAGAGTAACTGTACCTAGCATTTGAGGCCTGAGAGCTTGCCCCTCGCCTGGAAAAGACTCATCGTTAAGGAGTATGAGTTGCAAACCCCTCCCCCCCAAGTGTGTGGGAAGTAGGAATAGATGTTTGTTCTTGGTCTGATTGATTTTGTGTCTGGTGTCTAAAGACAGAGGTATTTTTGAATATCTTTAGAATTGTTGTTAGTACTGAAGTTTCTCATCTTAAAGTTATGCTATTAGATTTCTTCTACAGTATATTTTGGTGCTGAAAGGTAAAAGGTTGCTTTGTGTGTGCTGTTATGGAGTGAAGTAACAAAGGTTGGTTGCAGAGAGGGTGCATGTGCCACCCCAGCTGTGGTCCCAGAGTCCAGAATTTGCATAAACTCACCCCCTTACCTGTGACTAACAAGCTTGCCCTGCTAACTCTTCCAGCAAAACAGGCCAAAGAAAGTGTATGCAAGCCCTGTACTGCAGCCCCAGTACTATTTTCAGTTCCTTCCCACAGATCTTTCACTACGTACCAATCCAGTTCTTTGCTGTTGCTTGTCCAACCACTGCATGCATGTGCTAGACCGGACCCTGAGCTGATTCCTGACTGTTGTGCTCCATACAGCCTGGCCTGTCTGTGTCTCTGTGGTGCAATGGGTCAGCATGTTTGGCTCTTAACTGAAAGGATGGTGGTTCAAGCCCACCCAGGGACAGTGATAAGCTTGTGCTACTTCCTTGCTTTCCTGCGGGCAGGGCCGGCTTTAGGCCAATTCAACCAATTTCCCTGAATCGAGCCCTGCACCCAAGCCCTGCTGGTGCACTGTACTAGGGTGGACCAGCTTCCCCAGGGGGCAATTTGAAGGGCCTGGGGCTCCCAGCAGGGACTGGAGCCTCAGGCCCTTTAAATAGCCCCCGAGCCCTGGGCTGCTGCTGCTACCTTGGTAGAGGAGGGGGCACTTACCGTACAGGGTAGGCTGTACCCCCTGTACCCGCACCCCTGCCCACAGCCAGCCCCTGCTGCACCCCCTGCCCTGCCTGCACCAGCCCTGCATCCCGTGCCCTGTCTCCAGTCAACCCTTGCTGCACTCCTCTGCCTTAAGCCAGCCAGTCCCACACTCCTCTGTCTCCAGGCCTGCCAACCCCTGCGCACTCCCCTGAGGCCCTGCCTGAAGCCAACCAGCCCACTCCACCCCACATCCCCCTGCCTGCTGCCAGCCCCTGTCAGCAGCCAGTCTCACACACCTTGCCCTGCCTGCAGCCAGCCCATTTGCAGCCAGTCCCGCACCCCTGTCCTGTCTGCAGCCAGCCCCGCACGCCTTGCCCTGCTTGCAGCCAGACCCTACCTCCAGTCAGCCCCTGCCTCCAGCCAGCCCCATGTCCACAGGTGCCCTGCAGTTCCCAGGGCAGTAACCCTGTACACACGCTGCAATGAGAGGGGCAGTGAACAGCTGTGACCCACACATGTGCACAGGGTGACTAGACAGCAAGTGTGAAAAATTGGAACAGGGTGGGGGTAATAGGATCCTATATAAGCAAAAGACCACCCAAATCGGGACTGTCCCTATAAAATCGGGACATCTGGTCACCCTAGCACACCCCCAGGGAGTGGCGGGGACCCACACATGTGAAATGGAGCTCATTTCTAGTTCAGGCCCATCTTTTTAAAAAAGAATTTTAGGTAGGGTTAACACACATCCGTATTTTCCTGGACATGTCCAGCTTTTTGGTTCTTAAATAGACCATCTGGGAGAAATTTTTAAAAATATGGATGTATGGTAATCCTATTGGTACAAAAAATACATACTGTGGCACATCCCTTAAATCAGAACTTTTTACAGGGAACCGGCTGCTAAGAAATGAAAGACTTCTATTTACATGTTTTTTTTTTTAGTCATCCCTGCCGGGGCCCCGCCGAATATGTTCGAATTGGGCCCCGCACTTCCTAAAGCTGACCCTGCCTGCGGAGAGCCTCAAAGGTTCCATTTTGCAGCCTCTTGGCCTCAGTGCGTTCAGCTAGTGGCCCAAAGACCAGGCTGGATGTCATTCAGAAACCCATCTCCCAGCTGCTGTTCCAGAGGCTCAGGTTTAATCCTCAAGGCCGAGCACAAAAACTTTCGGCCAGGAACATTTCGCTCTCTCCTCGCCTCTGCCCAAGTGGCAAAGGAGAAGCAGACGAGACACGCCGGCTCAAAGACGCCTCCCTCCCACTTCCCTGTAGGCTGTGCAAAGCTCTTGGCCTGCCTCACGCCTTGTCAGGAAAGTGCGGCCATGCTACTCACACCTGAGTCACGTCCGCAGCCTGGCCTGCCCTGACTGACGGTGTGCAGAGCCACGCCAGTCAATGTCAGTTTGAGTCAGGAGCCTAGGCTCTTTCCCCTGACAGCCACACACACAGCACTGCCTGGTGTCCCGAGAGCCTCCTTCCTGTTCTCCCGCAGCACATGCTGCCTGCCAGTGTGGGTGGGAAAACCGGACCAGGAAGTACTGCAGCCTCATTCCAGGACAGGAGGCCCTCGCCATACCCAGGACTGCCTCTTGCTTTCAGTCCAGGTAGCCTCATGGCCTAGGCTCTTGGTGCTCTGCTGGTCACTGCCTTGCTGGAAGGCCCTGAGGGAAAAGAAGCAAGCACACATGTAGCAGAGGATGGCTTTGATCCATTAATCTCTGGGTTATGGGCCCAGCACACTTTTGCTGCACCATTCTGCTGGTTTTTCATGACCGCTGCCACTCAGCCACCACTATCTGGATTAGCACCTTATGCGCTCTCACGCTGGCAGGCAGATGCGCAGTCTGCTAGGCAGCTGTCCTGGTCACAGGATATTACAGCTTCTACAGGGTAAAAGGGATCTATTTGGGGTTTGGACCCCATTGGGAGCTGGATAGCTGAGTGCCAGAGACGGGAGCACTTCTTAAACTGTTTTCAGTTAAGCCTTCAGCTTCACCCTCACCTGAAAAGTACTCACCATTAAGGGGTATGGGTTCCAAATGCCAAAAGCATGTGGGAGGTAAGAATGGGTGTTTAGCTGTCTGTGGTTGTTTTAGTTGGTTTCCCTATTGCTGTTCCTAGTGTGTAAAGACAGAAACATGTTTGAATCTCTTAAAATTGTTGTTAGTCCTACAGTCTCTCATCTTAAGCTTATGCTATTAGATCTGTTCTGTGATATATTCTGGTTCTGAAAGGTAGAAGGTCGCTCTGTGTGTGGCATTATGAAGTGAGGTAGCAAATGTTGGTCGCAGAAATGGGGCATGTACCACAACAGTCCTGCTCCCCAGCTGCATTCCCTGAGTCCAGCCTGCAAAATTTCCATGCAGTCAGAATGGAAAAGAGCATTTTACCTCACTGTGAAGTTGCTTACAACTTTCAGTGTAGAAGTGAGATCAAAACCCCCCCACTTTAAGTACACCTAAAATTTATACTTAACTATTAGTGATCTTCGGTCTGTAGTACAGAACTGTATTTGTACTACAATTACAAAGAGCTCTATTTTTAAACTAGAAAAGAAAAAAAAGCTATAAAATCTGCAGTTAGAAACTTCAAAAAAGACCCATCCTACTAAATTTAAATACTCATTTTCAACCTTTCTTATTTCACTATGCTTTGGAACCCATGTCCCTTGCCTAATGAGATATATGTAGGTTCAGGTGACTCCCAAAAGCATGAACTGCTAAGGACCGTTCTACTGTCCTTGATTCATATCACCAGGTTAACTACACTTTATTACTCCTGCCCTAATAAGAAAGAGATTGGGGATCTCACAGCAGCCGAAATGACCATTTGGACAAGCACCCCCATCATGCAATGCAGGGTGGGTGTGACCATGCACATCAGCAACAAAAGACTTTTACAACACATCACCAACAGATGTCAGGGTAGAGTTCATTCTGACCCTGCTTACATCCTCCCCACAACCAAGAATTGGTGCTCCTGGTAAATCACACTCCCTATTATACCAAATCATTGGTATTGAATGCTGAAGTCACAGCTAGCAAAAGTAGCCACCCATCTCTGCCCTGCAGCATCCAGCTTAGCCCTTGTTAACACATAAGTCAGTGGATTGTTCTCTGTCCATACCTGAAACTGAGCACCACACAAGTAGTCTCCAAAGTTCTCAGTGATGGCCCATTTCAAGCCCAAGAACTGCAGCTGGTGGATGGGATAGCAAGTTTCGCTATCAGACAGTCCTCAGCTGGCAAAGGCTACAGATTTACATTTGCCTTCCACTTCCTGGTACGAGACTGCTCCCAAACCCTCCAAACTGGCATCAGCATGCAGGATAAATGGCTTGTTTGAGTCAGCAGAGACTAGGACTGGCACATGAATCAGGCAAATAATGATTTCCCGTAAAGCTCTGTCACATCTCTCATCCTGCCATGTCCCAAATGGAGAGGAGAGGAGCCCCTCCCCTGTCCCAGCCCAAGAACACCAGATCTGTGGAGGCAAGATGTCTGTAGCCCAAACCAGCTGGAGCTGCTGGGGAGAGAAGTTCTCCCCTCATCCCAGGCCCACTGGAGCTGCTATTGCAGTGGGGGAGAGATGCCTTTCATCTAGTTCTTAGATGCCCTGATAAGAGGGGGGTTGAGTTTTTTCTTCCTACCTACAGCTCAAACTTCTTTTTCCCCCACCACTTTCTGCTCTAGCCTGATCTCTCTCTTTCACCTCAATTCTCTTTTTCCTGGTCTTGTTCCAGAGCCCTGACAGCCCAGTTCCCTGCCCTAACCCCGTGCCCTCTACTGCACCCTGAACCTCTCATTCTAACCCCACCCTAGAGCCTGCAATCCCAGGGCCAGTGCCCTCATCCACCTGCACTCCAACTCTCTGTCCCATGTACCCTGATTTAGGGTGTACTAATAATATTAATTTGGATAATATGATGAAAATTTAATTTATTAGCTTACATTTTATTTAATTTAATTGAGTTACAAAGCTACAGTTGCTTTACTGCTATTCAATAGATACATAGGGCATTATATGCAACAAACTTTTGGTTAATGTCTCTTACCACACTTCCTTGATAACCTGGTGGTAAGAGACACAGAACCAGCCTTGCAGTTCAGGTTTCTCAATTCTTGAGTGAAAGATGCAGCGCTTAGAAAAAGCTACTGTTACTTAGGGTTTACTTGACTAAGTTAAACTTAAAATCAAAACCTAATAAACAAAGAATAAAAACTTACGGAAATGGAGCTTAGCCTAGTTCCCTTGAAACTTAAAGTTTAAGAACAAGTACAGCCTACTGCTAGTACATAGAGAGAGAGTGGAGGAAGTAAGTCAGAATGATAGAGTGAAGTGCTCTAGTGAAGTGGGCTACCTCTTTTATAGGGCACAAGCACCGGAAATCCTTCCTCCTATGTCCAAATTTCATTCCTCACCCACAAAACGTTAGGGTACGCTTACTTCACAGGCTAGTATGTTTGTGCATGTTGATGACATGTACATATGCACATAAGTTCCCTTGTGTTGAACCTGTTAAGTCTGTGGGAAGAATACTGAAAAAAAAACCCTATGCC
This sequence comes from Gopherus flavomarginatus, assembly GCF_025201925.1. Classification (NCBI taxonomy): domain Eukaryota; kingdom Metazoa; phylum Chordata; order Testudines; family Testudinidae; genus Gopherus; species Gopherus flavomarginatus. The sequence continues at coordinate 30,160,251 of NC_066621.1, forward strand.
ATTCTCCATTGTCGATTGGTCTAAGTAAAGGTCTTAGACAGGCGTGAGTACTTATCTATTTAAGTAACAAGATACAGGTCAACTTTGCTTTCTTAGTAAAAGCTCACAATATAGATATGCTAACCTTGCCTTAGCTTAACATACAGGATATGGCCTGTAGGGTCTCGTAAGTCATGTGCCCCAGCCTCCTAATCATTTCTATTGCCCGCCGCTGGACCCTCTCCAAATTGTCCACATCCCTTCGCATGTGGGAACCCAACCCCAAAAGTACCCACATTTCACCCCAATGGCCCCCAAATGCCAGATTTTAATATGTACATAGGGTGCTCCCATGGTCATGTCACTCCCGAGCTCTCCAGTGGAGCCTGCTGGTGGAGAACAAGGTCAAAATCAGCCAGGACGTCGCTCAGTCAATTCCCTGTGCTCCCAGCAGGTGGTATCGGAAAACTCCAAGATGGCTCACTTCCCTTTCTCTCATCAGCTTTAGGCCCCAGGGTTACAAATGCCCAAACTAGTTGGGATTCTTCCCTGGGCTCAGTGTGTGGGGCTGCTCTGAGGGGATGGACTTGCACACTTGGGATATTAGTGCAAAGATACAATTTCAATTTCTCTTAGAGAAATTTGAGGGCAATTTATATTTGGTAAAAATCTTATTTCGTGAAAGGAAAGCTGCAGTGATAGCCTGGTTACTGGGGTGCAAAACACTTTCCTCCTGCAAGAAACAAGAAGTTAGAATTAGACATTTACATCATTTGTTCCAATGTTGGCACAGGTTTAATTTTGCTTCTGTGCAGGTTTGTTTCAGGCGGTGACTGTTTTGGTTTATTGGGTTGTTTTGGTTTTTTAAGTTGGAATGGAGATTTTAATTGACATTTGCTGGATTCGAATGGCTGACCTGCAAAACCAGTTTTGACATACTTCTGCATATTTTATACAGATTTGGCCAGTATTCAAGGATACAATTCCTTTATGGGAGGTTTTAGAGTTCAGGCTTATTTATTTGATGTTATTTTATCATCCTGCTGTAGCACACCTTTTTGATAAAACCTTGAAATTATTAATTTATGGCATTTGTTAGTTTTTATTTTTAAAAACAAAGTTTTTATTAATGTTTGGGTTTTAAATTAAGCATTGTTTTTGGTTTCAAATTTTCATTTAGGTTTTGGTTGTTGATGGGATCTTTAAGAACTTTGGATTTAATACTAAAATTTAGACAGATTTAGCTTATTGAAAGTAAACTGTTCACTATTTTATTTTAATAAAGGTTGTATTGCTGTAAACCCTGGCCAGTGGGAGAGGAGATGAGCCTGGCCTTTAACTGAGAAGGAGCAGAGGCATGGGAGAGGCCAAGTGATGGGGGGGCACAGCCCCCCAATTTTTTTTGTCTACCCACCTCAGTCTCCCACCAAACGAGAAGAGTCTGATGCCACTCCTGCTGGTCACTGGGTATCACTGCTGCTCCATGGGAAACATGCTCTGTGCATTACCCAGCATGGTGAGAAATACGCTCTGTGCCTTACCGTGACTGGTCCGTGGGTGTCACTGCTCCTAGAAGGCAGACACACGCTGTGCATTACACCACCTGACCGCAGGGTGTCATTTCTGTATCAATGGAAACACTTTCTGTGCATTACCCTGAATGACCACGAGGTGTCACTGCTGCTCCAAGGGAAACATACTCTGTGTGTTACCCTGATTGGCCACTTGCTGTCAGTGCTGCGCCAAGCAAAACACCTTCTGTGCATTACTCTGACTGCCCACTGGGTGTCACTGCTGCGCCAAGGGAGACATAAGAGCCGCCAGACTGGTTCAGACGCAAAGTCCATCTAGCCCAGTATCCTCCTGTCTTCTGACAGTGGCCAGTGCCAGGTGCCCCAGAGGGAATGAACAGAGTAGGGAATCATCAAGCGATCCATCCCCTGTTGCCCATTCCCAGCTTCTGACAAACAGAGGCTACAAGCACCATCCCTGCCCACCCTGTCTAAGAGCCCTTGATGGATCTATCCACCATAAACTTATCTAGTTCTTTTTTGAACCCTGTTATAGTCTTGCCCTTCACAACATCCTCTTGCAAGGAGTTCCACAGGTTAACTATGCAACTGTCTTGAGTTTACCCCCCCTCCCCTGGCAAGGTTGTATATGGAAAAGAGGAAGAGGATGAGGAGAGCCATGATGTGTCTGTCAGTGGTTGGTGCCTCAGTTTCCTCTAGGCAGCAGTGCTGCAGGCTCTTTTGGTCTGTGCCCATGCAACTGTGTCTGGGGAAGGAGGAGTAGAGGCTCATTCTTCCCAGCCCCATGCCCCACTCCCAGCAGCTGGGGAATCCAGGCCAAATTTAATCCTGGTAGCTGAGCTGGGATTAGCCTTGGCTGAGGTAGGGCTGGGGAGGAATTGGGAGGGATACAGGCGCACCTGCTATGAGGGAAGATCCTCCCATTCCCTGCCAACCCCATTTACTCCTTGCAGCACGGCACCCCCTAGCATTTCTTTCTCTGTCATGGGAGCTGTCTGCTGTTTCTTCTCCCTTAGCATCATCTCTCCCCATCCTGGAGCACTGACATTGCCCATCCTGTGCAAACAGGCAGGCCCCAGTGTGCCCCATGGCACTGCTCTGCAATTGTGGAGACAGCTGTTGGATGGAGCCATATCAAAATATGGGGGTCGGCAAGGCTGGGGACCAGGACTCCTGGGTTCTCCCCTCAAATGTGGGAGGGGAGTGGAGATTAGGGGGTAGAGTGGGGGAAGGACAGGGCTGGGATCCAGGGCTACTGCTTTTTCTGGTTTTCTCCACCTCCTGCAGCTGCCTCGATCCTTTCAATGTGTTTCTTGTTCCATATTCATTTGCTGACTTGTGTAAATCACCCCAGAGGTGGCTGCATCTCAGTGTTGGGTGAGGCACCCTTGGCTGCATCACCTCCTAACCGCGTCTCTCTCCCCCTTCGGGTGACCCTGCAGCACTCAGCAAACATCCACAAGATCATGGGGCACTTTGAGCACTGCGCAGGCAGGGCCCAGGCGCCCAGCCCTCCCTCCAGAGAATGGGACACAGCATCGACTACTTTTTACAGGGATTAAAAAGGGGCAAAGGAGGGCAAATCAGAGGAGTAGGTGGCCAAGGTCTGAGCAGGGGGTGGAAATTGACTGGTCGGGGGTCAAGCAGCTGGAGGCAGAGTTAGGAGAGGGACTGAAGGCAAAGTCAGGGAGGTGGGAAGGAGCCGGATTTAAGCCCAGAGGGAGGCGCTGCCAGAGGGTTAAACCCCGGCACAGGCAGGGGCCGAGGGGGAACAGTTATCCCGGTGGGCTGAGACTCCAGTGTTTGCAAACATGGGTGGGGGGAGCAGAGGGCTTTTTTATTTCCCCTCCCACAGGCAGCACCTCTCAGCATGGACTGCCCAGGGCTGGGCTCTTAAAGACACAGGCATCCCACTGCCTAGACACTGCAGCTCCTCTCTGATGTAACCTACTGAGGTGCTGCAGTAGGAGACTCAATTCAGTGAAACTGGGCATTCCCTATACGCCCCCCAGCCGGGGGGCTGTGCACCCCCTTCCCCGATTTTCCCCAACACCCCCTCCCTCAGTGGTCAGGTAGTTACATGCAGCGCTGCCAATGTTGTCATTGGTTGCAAATTTGAATGGAAATTGAAACGTTAACACACACTTTAAAAGCAGATACAACGTATGAAAAATACTTGTACCTGAGAAAGTCAAATAGGTTTGGAAAGTCTGGACAAAGCCGGGTTTCCTCACCCAGCTGCTGTGTTTGCTGACAATGTTGGTGCATTGGCTTCGGCAGTGTTGGCCAACCTTAGAATTTCAAATGATGATTTGTAAGCGAGGTGTGAATGAGCTCTCCCCTGGCAGCTACTGATGACCAGGGTTGGGGGGAAGCTTTGGGACCAGACTGTATTTACATGAACTCACCTACTCTGCTGAGGTATCCAGCGGACAGAGCTGGGCTGCCTCTGCTCTAGGTGCCCGGAGGAGGGAAGGTGTGTGGGGCTCCAGCCTGGGACACTTCCTCCCTCCTGCCAAGGCCTAACTATTAATCCCAGCGCTGGCACTCCTTTCTTCAAGCGCCATGTGGGCCAGAGGAAACGTGTGGTAGGAAGCACAAGGGCCAAGCTTGTGAACATCAGGTGCAGCAGCAAGAATCCCAACTATCAGGGTAGCAAGTTCTAGAGCCCTATCCCATTGTGGCCATCCCTGCCAAAGACCTGGCTCTCGGAGGTGTGAGTCACCCAGCAGGAGGGGAAAGATTCACTCTTACACAGCTGGAGACAGGGGAGTTGAGCTCTGGGGCATTACCACAAGCATGGGTGGGTGGCAAGTTTGTAGAAATTTTGGTGGTGCCCAGAACCCGCCCTCAAACTCCACCTCCACATACCTAAGGCTCTGGGAGGGGGTTTGGGGGGGATTAAGGTGCAGGATTCAGGATGGAGTTTGGGTGCTGGGTGTAGGCTTCGGCAGGGTTGTAGAAAGGGGTAAGAGGTGCAGGCTCTGGGGGTGGGAAGGAGTGTACCCTCTGGGAGGGAGCGTAGGGCTGAGGATGAGGGATTCATGATGCAGGAGGGGGCTCAGGACTGGGGCAGAGTATCAGGGTTCAGAGGGAGCTCAGGGTTGGGGGTGTTGGAGAGGCTGAGGGCAGCCTGCACTAGGACTCTGGGGCAGAAGTTCTGCCCAGAATCCCTCTACTCCAGCAGCAGGAGCAGGCAGGGGACAGGCACATGCTGCTTTTTGTCAGGCAGGGATGCACCACAGCAGAGGGGAGGGGTGCCATGCAGGGGCCAGGGGAAGAGACCCAACTCCAAATATTGCTGGAGCAGGGCCCCCAGCCCTGAATGTTCCTGGAGCACGAGCACCACAAATGTATATAACCTGCCGCCTATGACCACAAGCCAACACAAGGTCCCACTGAGATTTGAACTCAGATTACAGGATTCAGAGTCCTGAGTGCTGCCCATTACACCATGGGAGCAGCTTGTGCTGCCTTCTCTGCACATCGGTGACCCTCATGGGGCTGGTTTGTGTAAGGGGGCTCTTGGCCCTTTACTAAAACTTAGTGTGTGTGTGGGGGGGGGGTTGGTTGGCTAGTTCCCAGCACCAATAGAAGGGGGAAGGATCAATGGGAAATCAGGACCCTGAGACTGACAGTCCCCAGGGACAAAGGGGAGAGGCCAAAGCTCCAAGTTAGCTGCACTGACAGGCCAGACAGTGTAATAAGAGAGTCACCAGGCCAGGGGGTCCCATCCTCCATGTGAGCTGGAACTGCCTGGGCGAGAGTGGGGCAGAGCTAAGGAGAGAGCAGGAGCCCGAGAAGAGCCGGGGAGCAGAGCTGTGCAGGTGTAGTGCCAGAAACTGCTGTATGTAGGAATTTGCAACCTGTAGCAGTTACTGATACCGGAGGTTGTTCTTATTTGCTGACTTGTCCTAATTGGCTAAAACTTGACAGTGGTTTCTCTAGCAAACGCCAGTCCCTGGCCCCTTGGTCCAGACATCCTCCTTCATATCACGCTAGGGTGACCAGATGTCAAAGATGAAATATTGGGATGTGAGGGGCGGAGCAAAAAAAAAAAAGCCAGAGGGCCCCCCTGCCACCAATCGGAAGTGACACAACCCCATCTCCAACTAATTCTTGGCTCAAACCTCTGCTACACCCCCAGCTCCCCCATCCTCTCACTCCTGGGCCCAGCCTGGGCTCCAAGCTCTGCAGCCGAGCCATTATCCGGGCCCCTCCTGCAGCTCCTGGGCAAGGGGTGAACCAGGCAGCTCCTGGCAGGAGCGTGTCCGCCCCACTTGTGTCTCTGCCCCCCCCCCACCTGGGCCCTGCCTGCTCCATGCTGCCCCCACCCCAATGCGCTGCCCGCAGGATGCAGGGCAGGAGCAGCTTCTGCGCTGCACTCCTGGCCAAGGCCATGGCCAGTGTGCAGACCTGCGGGGGAGGGGCGCAGCCTTCCCTCTCCAGGTCTGCAAGGGGAATGTAAAGCGGCCGTTCCTGCGGGAGTAAGGCGCTGCCATTCCTCCCTAGCTCTGCCAGAGGACTGGGAAGCAGCAGTATTAGCAGGGGCAGGGCGCCTGATTGTTTCCCCGGCTCTGCGAGGGGACTGGAGAGCGGCCTTTCTGGGCGCGTGGTGTGCTAGGTTCCTTCCTAGCTCTGGGACGGGACTGGGGAGCGGCCATTACTGTGGGAGCGGGGCGCTGGGTTCCCTCCCCAGGTCTGCCAGGGTCCTGGGGAGCAGCACTTCCTGCGGGATTAGGGCACTGCCTTTTCTCCCTAGTTCTGCGAAACCACTGGGGAGTGGCCCTTCCTCCTGGATTAGGGCGCCGCCTTCTCTCCCTAGCTCTGCGAGACCACTGGGGATCGGCCCTTCCTGCGGGGGCGGGGCGCTGGCTTCCCTCCCCAGCTCTGCCAGAGGCCTGGGGAGCAGCCCTTCCTGCGGTATTAGGACGCTGCCTTCTCTCCCTTGTTCTGCGAAACCACTGGGGAGCAGCCCTTCCTCCGGGATTAGGGCGCCGCCTTCTCTCCCTAGCTCTGTGACACCACTGGGGAACTACCCTTTCTGCGGGATTAGGGCGCTGCCGTCTCTCCCTAGCTCTGCGAGACAACTGGGGAGCGGCACTTCCTACGGGACTAGGGCGCTTCCTTCTCTCCCTAGCTCTGCGAGACCACTGGGAGCGGCCCTTTCTCCGGGATTATGGCGCTGCCTTCTCTCCCTAGCTCTGCGAGACCACTGGGGAGCTGTCCTTCCTGCAGGATTAGGGCGCTGCCTTCTCTCCCTAGCTCTGCGAGACCACTGGGGAGCAGTTCTTCCTGCAGGATTATGGCGCTGCCTTCTCTCCCTAGCTCTGCGAGACCACTGGGGAGCAGCCCTTCCTGCGGGATTAGAGCGCTGCCTTCTCTCCCAAGCTCTGCGAGACCACTGGGGAGCTGCCTTTCCACCGGGATTAGGGCGCTGCGTTCTCTCTCTAGCTCTGCGAGACCACTGGGGAGCGGCCTTTCCTGTGTGCGCGGGGTGCTGGCTTCCCTGCCCAGCTCTGCCAGGGGTCTGGGGAGAAGCCCTTCCTGCGGGATTAGGGCGCTGCCTTCTCTTCCTAGCTCTGCGAGACCACTGGGGAGCGGCTCTTCCTGCGGGATTATGGCGCTGTCTTCTCTACCTAGGTCTGCGAGACCACTGGGGAGCGGACCTTCCTGCGTGGGCGGAGTGCTGGCTTCCTTCCCTAGCTCTGCCAGGGGTCTGAGGAGCAGCCCTTCCTGCGGGATTAGGGCACTGCCTTCTCTTCCTAGCTCTACGAGACCACTGGGGAGCGGACCTTATTGCGGGATTTGGGCGCTGCCTTCTCTCTCTACCTCAGCGAGACCACTGGGGAGCGTCCCTTTTTGCGGGATTAGGGCGCCACTTTCTCTCTTTAGCTCTGCGAGACCACTGGGGATCGGCCTTTCCTGCGGGGGGCGGGTCGCTAGCATCCCTCCACAGCTCTGCCAGGGGCCAGGGGAGCAGCCTTTCTTTCGGTATTAGGACGCTGCCTTCTCTCCCTAGCTCTGCGAGAGCACTGGGGAGCGGTCCTTCCTGTGGGATAAGGGCGCTGCCTTCTCTCCCTACCTCTGCGAGACCACTGGGGAGCGGCTCTTCCTGCGGGATTAGGGCGCTGCCAGCTCTCCCTACCTCTGCGAGACCACTGGGGAGCGGCCCTTCCTGCTTGATAAGGGCGCCACCTTCTCACCCTAGCTCTGCAAAACCACTGGGGAGCGGCCTTTCCTACGGGATTAGTGCGCTGCCTTCTCTCCCTACCTCTGCGAGACCACAGGGGAGCGGCTGTTCCTGCGGGATTATGCCGCTGCCTTCTCTCCCTAGCTCTGGAGACAACTGGGGAGCGGCCCTTCCTACGGGACTAGGGCGCTGCCTTCTCTCCCTAGCTCTGCGAGACCACTGGGGAGCGGCCCTTCTTACAGGATTATGGCGCTCCCTTCTCTCCCTAGCTCTGCGAACCGCTGGGGATCGGCCATTCCTGCAATGTGCGGGGCGCTGGCGTCCCTCCCGAGCTCTGCCAGGGGCCTGGGGAGCAGCCCTTCCTGCGGTATTAGTACGCTGCCTTCTCTCCCTAGCTCTGCGAAACCACTGGGGAGTGGCCTTTCCTGCGGGATTAGGCCGCTGTTTTCTCTCCCTACCTCTGCGAGACCACTGGGGAGCGGCCCTTCCTGCGGGATTAGGGCTCCCCCTTTTCTCCCTAGCTATGCGAGACCACTGGGAGCGGCCCTTCCTGCTGGATTAGGGCGCCGCCTTCTCTCCCTAGCTCTGCGAGACCACTGGGGAGCGGCCCTTCCTGCGGCATTAGGGCGCTGCTTTCTCTCTCTACCTCGGCGAGACCACTGGGGAGCGTCCCTTTTTGCGGGATTAGGGCGCCACCTTCTCTCTCTAGCACTGCGAGACCTCTGGAGATCGGCCTTTCCTGCGGGGGGCGGGGCGCTGGCATCCCTCCCCAGCTCTGACAGGGGCCAGCGGAGCAGCCCTTCTTTCGATATTAGGACGCTGCCTTCTCTCCCTAGCTCTGCGAGAGCACTGGGGAGCGGACCTTCCTGCGGGATTTGGGCGCCACCTTCTCGCCCTAGCTCTGCGAGACCACTGGGGATCGGCCCTTCCTGCGGGATTAGGGCGCGGCCTTCTCACCCTAGCTCTGCGAGACCACTGGGGAGCGGCCCTTCCTGACGATTAGGGCGCCGCCTTCTCTCCCTAGCTCTGCGAGACCACAGAGGAGCGGCCCTTCCTGCGGGATTTGGGCGCCACCTTCTCGCCCTAGCTCTGCGAGACCACTGGGGATCGGCCCTTCCTGCGGGATTAGGGCGCGGCCTTCTCACCCTAGCTCTGCGAGACCACTGGGGAGCGGCCCTTCCTGACGATTAGGGCGCCGCCTTCTCTCCCTAGCTCTGCGAGACCACAGAGGAGCGGCCCTTCCTGCAGGATTAGGGCGCCACCTTCTCTCCCTAGATCTGCGACACCACTGAGGATCGCCCCTTCCTGCTTGGTTAGGGCGCCGCCTTCTCACCCTAGCTCTGCGAGACCACTGGGGAGCGGCCTTTCCTGCGGGATTAGGGCGCTGCCTTCTCTCATTAGCACTGCGATACCACTGGGGAGCACCCCTTCCTGCGGGATTAGGGCACCGCCTCCTCTCCCTTTCTCTGTGAGACCACTGTGGAGCAGCCCTTCCTGCCGGATTAGGGCGCTGCTTTCTCTCCCTAGCTCTGCGAGACCACTGGGAAGCGGCCCTTCTTCGCGGGCGGGACGCTGGCTATCCTCCCAAGCTCTGCCAGGGGCCTGGGGAGCAGCCCTTCCTGCGGGATTAGGGTGCTGTCTTCTCCCCCTAGCTCTGCGAGACCACTGGGGAGCGGACCTTCCTGCGGGATTAGGGCGCTGCGTCCTCTTCCTAGCTCTGCGAGACCACTGAGAAGCGGCCCTTCCTGCAGGATTAGGGAGCTGCCTCCTCTACCCAGCTCTGCGAGAGCACTGGGGAGCCGGCATTCCTACGGCATTGGGCCTTCCCTCCTCTCCCTCGCTCTGCGAGACCACTGGAGAGTGACCCTTCCTGCGGGATTTTAGGCTGCCTCCTCACAATAGCTCTGCGAGACCCCTGGGAGCCTACCTTGATGCGTGGGCGCGTTCTGGCTTCCCTCTCCAGCTCTGCCAGGGGTCTGGGGAGAAGCCCTTCCTGCGGAATTAGGGCACTGCCTTTTCTCCCTAGCTCTGTGAGACCACTGGGGAGCAGCCCTCCCTGCGGGTTTAGGGCGCTGCCTTTTCCCTAGCTCTACGAGACCACTAGGGAGCAGCTGTTCCTGCGGGATTAGGCGATGCCTCCTCTCCCTAGCTCTGTGAGACCACTGGGGAGCAGCCCTAACTGCGGGATAAGGGCGCTGCTTTCTATCCCTAGGTCTGCGAAACCACGAGGAGCGGCCGTTCCTGCAGATTAGGGCGCCGCCTACTCTCCATAGCCTTGCGACACCACGGGGGAGCGGCCCTTCCTGCGGGATTAGGGCGCTGCTTCCTCTCCCTAGCTCTGCGAGACCACTGGGGAGCAACCCTTCCTGCGCGATTGGGCGCTTCGTCCTCTCCCTAGCTCTGCGAGACAACTGGGGAGCGGCCCTTCCTGCGGGACTTGGGCGCTGCCTCCTCTCCCTAGCTCTGCAAGACCACTGGGGAGCGGCCTTTCCTGCGGGATTATGGAGCTGCCTCCTCTCCCTAGCTCTGCGAGACGACTGGGGAGCGGACCTTCCTGCGGGATTAGGGCACTGCCGTTTCTCCCTAGCTCTGCAAGACTACTGAGGAGCAGCCCTTCCTGCGGGATTATTGCGCTGTCTTCTCTCCGTAGGTCTGCGAGACCACTGGGGAGTGGCCCATCCTGCGGGATTAGGGCGCTGCTTCCACTCCCTTGCTCTGCGAGACCACTGGGGAGCGGCCGTTCCTGCGGGATTAGGGCGCTGACTTCTCTTCCTAGCTCTGCAAGACGACTGGGGAGCGGCCCTTCCTGCGGGATTAGGGCGCCGCCTTCTCTCCCTAGATCTGCGAGACCACTGGGAAGAGGCCATTCCTGCGAGGGAGGGGCGCTGGTTTCCCTCCCTAGCTCTGCCAGGGGCCTGGAGAGCAGCCGTTTCTGCGGGATTAGGGCGCTGCCTAATCTCCCTAGCTCTGCGAGACCACTGGGGAGTTGCTCTTCCTGCGGGATTATGGCGCTGCCTTCTAAACCTAGCTCTGCGACACCACTGTGGAGCGGCCCTTCCTGCGGGATTAAGGCGATGCCTTCTCTCTCTAGCTCTGCGAGACCACTGGGGAGCGGCCCTTCCTGCTGGATAAGGGAGCTGCCTCCTCTCCCTAGCTCTGCGAGACAACTGGGGAGCGGCCCTTCCTGGGGGATTAGGGCGCTGTCTTCTCTTCCTACCTCTGCGAGACCACTGGGGAGCGGCCCTTCCTTCGGGATTAGGGCGCCACCTTCTCTCCCTAGCTCTGCGAGACCACTGGGGATCGGCCCTTCCTGCTGGGTTAGGACGCCCCCTTCTCACCCTAGCTCTGCGAGACCACTGGGGAGCGGACCTTCCTGCGGGATTAAGGCGCCGCCTTCTCTCCCTAGGTCTGCGAGACCACTGGGGAGATGCCCTTCCTGCGGGATTAGGGCGCTGCCTTCAATCCCTAGCTCTTCGAGACCACTCGGGAGTGGCCTTTCTTGCGGGATTAGGGTGCTGCCTTCTCTTCCTATGTCTGCTAGACCACTGGGGAGCAATCCTTCCAGTGGCATTAGGGCGCTTCCTCCTCTCCCTAGCTCTGCGAGACCACTGGGGATAGGCTCTTCCTGCAGGATTAGGGCACTGCCTTCTCTCCCCACCTCTGCGAGACCACTGGGGAGCTGCGCTTCCTACGACATTAGGGCGCTGCCTTCTTTCCCTAGCTCTTTGAGACCTCTGGGGAGCGGCCCTTCCTGTGGGATTAGGGCACAGCTTTCTCTCCCTAGCTCTGCGAGACCACTGGGGAGAAGCCTTTCCTGAGGGATTAGTGCGCTGCCTCCTCTCCCTAGCTCTGTGAGACCACTGGAGAGGGGCCCTTCCTGCGGGATTAGGGTGCTGCTTTTTCTCCCTTGCTCTGCAAGACCACTAGGGAGCGGCCCTTGCAGCGGGATTAGGGCGCTGTCTTCTATTCCTAGCTCTGCGAGACCACTGAGGAGGGGCCCTTTCAGTGGAGCGGGGCGCTGGCTTCGCTCCCCAGCTCTGGCGGGGGCCAGGGTAGCAGCACTTCCTGCGGGATTAGGGCGCTACCTTCTCTCCGTAGCTCTGCGAGACCACTGGGGTGTGGCCGTTCCTGCGGGATTAGGGCGCTTCCTTCTTTCCCTAGTTCTGCGAGACCACTTGGGAGCGGCCCTTTCTGCAAAATTATGGCGCTGCCTTCTCTCCCTACCTCTGCGAGACCACTGGGGAGCGGCTCTTCCTGCGGGATTAGGGCGCTACCAGCTCTCCCTACCTCTGCGAGACCACTGGTGAGCGGCCCTTCCTGCTTGATTAGGGTGCCACCTTCTCACCCTAGCTCTGCGAGACCACTTGGGAGCGGCCCTAATTGCAGGATTAGGGCGCTGCCTTCTCTCCCTAACTCTGCGAGACCACTGGGAAGCGGCCCTTCCTGCGGGATTAGCACGCTTCCTTCTCTCCCCATCTCTGCGAGACCACTGGGGAGCGGCCCTTCCTGCGGGATTAGGGCGCTGCCTCCTCTCCCTAGCTCTGCGAGACCACTGGGGAGCGACACTTCCTGCGGGATAAGGGAGCTGCCTTCTCTCCTTAGCTCTGCGAGACCACTGGGGTGCGGCCCTTCCTGCGGGATTAGAGCTCTGTCTTCTCTCCTTAACTCTGCGAGACCGCTGGGTTGAAGCCCTTCCTGCGGAATTAGGGCGCTGTCTCCTCTCCCTAGCTCTGTGAGACCACTGGAGAGGGGCCCTTCCTGCGGGATTAGGGTGCTGCCATTTCTCCCTAGCTCTGCGAGACCACTAGCGAAGCGGCCCTTCCAGCGGGATTAGGGCGCTGTCTTCTTTTCCTAGCTCTGCGAGACCACTGAGGAGGGGACCTTTCTGTGGGACAGGGCACTGGCTTCCCTCCCCAGCTCTGCCAGGGGCCAGGGTAGCAGCACTTCCTGCGAGATTAGGACGCTACCTTCTCTCCCTAGCTCTGCCAGACCACTTGGGAGAGGCCGTTCCTGCGGGATTAGGGCGCTGCCTTCTCTCCCTAGCTCTCTGAGATAATTGGGGAGCAGCCCTTCCCGCGGAACTAGGGCGCTGCCTCCTCTCCCTAGCTCTGCAAGACCACTAGGGAGCGGCCCTTCCTGCGGGATTTGGGCGATATCTTCACTCCCTAGCTCTGCGACACCACTGGGGAGCAGCCATTCCTGCGGGATTAGGGCGCTGCCTCCTCTTCCTAGCTCTGCAAGACCACTGGGGAGCGGCACTTCCTGCGGGATTAGGGCGCTGCCTCCTCTCCCTAGCTCTCCGAGACCACTGGGGAGTGGCCCTTCCTGCGGGATAAGGGTGCTGCCTCATCTCCCTAGCTCTTCGAGACCACTGGGGAGGGGCACTTCCTGCGGGATTAGGGCGCTGCCTTCTCTCCCTAGTTCTGCGAGACCACTTGGGAGCGGCCCTTTCTGCGAAATTATGGCGCTGCCTTCTATCCCTACCTCTGCGAGACCACTGGGGAGCGGCTCTTCCTGCGGGATTAGGGCGCTGCCAGCTCTCCCTACCTCTGCGAGACCACTGGGGAGCGGCCCTTCCTGCTTGATTAGGGCGCCACCTTCTCACCCTAGCTCTGCAAAACCACTGGGGAGCGGCTGCTCCTGCGGGATTAGGGCGCTGCCTTATCTCCCTAGCTCTCCGAGACCACTGGGGAGCTGCCCTTCCTTCGGGATTATGCCGCTGCCTTCTCTCCCTAGCTCTGCGAGACAACTGGGGAGCGGCCCTTCCTACGGGACTAGGGCGCTGCCTTCTCTCCCTAGCTCTGCGAGACCACTGGGGAGCGGCCCTTCTTACAGGATTATGGCGCTCCCTTCTCTCCCTAGGTCTGCGAACCGCTGGGGATCGGCCATTCCTGCAATGTGCGGGGCGCTGGCGTCCCTCCCGAGCTCTGCCAGGGGCCTGGGGAGCAGCCCTTCCTGCGGTATTAGTACGCTGCCTTCTCTCCCTAGCTCTGCGAAACCACTGGGGAGTGGCCTTTCCTGCGGGATTAGGCCGCTGTTTTCTCTCCCTACCTCTGCGAGACCACTGGGGAGCGGCCCTTCCTGCGGGATTAGGGCTCCCCCTTTTCTCCCTAGCTATGCGAGACCACTGGGAGCGGCCCTTCCTGCTGGATTAGGGCGCCGCCTTCTCTCCCTAGCTCTGCGAGACCACTGGGGAGCGGCCCTTCCTGCGGCATTAGGGCGCTGCTTTCTCTCTCTACCTCGGCGAGACCACTGGGGAGCGTCCCTTTTTGCGGGATTAGGGCGCCACCTTCTCTCTCTAGCACTGCGAGACCTCTGGAGATCGGCCTTTCCTGCGGGGGGCGGGGCGCTGGCATCCCTCCCCAGCTCTGACAGGGGCCAGCGGAGCAGCCCTTCTTTCGATATTAGGACGCTGCCTTCTCTCCCTAGCTCTGCGAGAGCACTGGGGAGCGGACCTTCCTGCGGGATTTGGGCGCCACCTTCTCGCCCTAGCTCTGCGAGACCACTGGGGATCGGCCCTTCCTGCGGGATTAGGGCGCGGCCTTCTCACCCTAGCTCTGCGAGACCACTGGGGAGCGGCCCTTCCTGACGATTAGGGCGCCGCCTTCTCTCCCTAGCTCTGCGAGACCACAGAGGAGCGGCCCTTCCTGCGGGATTTGGGCGCCACCTTCTCGCCCTAGCTCTGCGAGACCACTGGGGATCGGCCCTTCCTGCGGGATTAGGGCGCGGCCTTCTCACCCTAGCTCTGCGAGACCACTGGGGAGCGGCCCTTCCTGACGATTAGGGCGCCGCCTTCTCTCCCTAGCTCTGCGAGACCACAGAGGAGCGGCCCTTCCTGCAGGATTAGGGCGCCACCTTCTCTCCCTAGATCTGCGACACCACTGAGGATCGCCCCTTCCTGCTTGGTTAGGGCGCCGCCTTCTCACCCTAGCTCTGCGAGACCACTGGGGAGCGGCCTTTCCTGCGGGATTAGGGCGCTGCCTTCTCTCATTAGCACTGCGATACCACTGGGGAGCACCCCTTCCTGCGGGATTAGGGCACCGCCTCCTCTCCCTTTCTCTGTGAGACCACTGTGGAGCAGCCCTTCCTGCCGGATTAGGGCGCTGCTTTCTCTCCCTAGCTCTGCGAGACCACTGGGAAGCGGCCCTTCTTCGCGGGCGGGACGCTGGCTATCCTCCCAAGCTCTGCCAGGGGCCTGGGGAGCAGCCCTTCCTGCGGGATTAGGGTGCTGTCTTCTCCCCCTAGCTCTGCGAGACCACTGGGGAGCGGACCTTCCTGCGGGATTAGGGCGCTGCGTCCTCTTCCTAGCTCTGCGAGACCACTGAGAAGCGGCCCTTCCTGCAGGATTAGGGAGCTGCCTCCTCTACCCAGCTCTGCGAGAGCACTGGGGAGCCGGCATTCCTACGGCATTGGGCCTTCCCTCCTCTCCCTCGCTCTGCGAGACCACTGGAGAGTGACCCTTCCTGCGGGATTTTAGGCTGCCTCCTCACAATAGCTCTGCGAGACCCCTGGGAGCCTACCTTGATGCGTGGGCGCGTTCTGGCTTCCCTCTCCAGCTCTGCCAGGGGTCTGGGGAGAAGCCCTTCCTGCGGAATTAGGGCACTGCCTTTTCTCCCTAGCTCTGTGAGACCACTGGGGAGCAGCCCTCCCTGCGGGTTTAGGGCGCTGCCTTTTCCCTAGCTCTACGAGACCACTAGGGAGCAGCTGTTCCTGCGGGATTAGGCGATGCCTCCTCTCCCTAGCTCTGTGAGACCACTGGGGAGCAGCCCTAACTGCGGGATAAGGGCGCTGCTTTCTATCCCTAGGTCTGCGAAACCACGAGGAGCGGCCGTTCCTGCAGATTAGGGCGCCGCCTACTCTCCATAGCCTTGCGACACCACGGGGGAGCGGCCCTTCCTGCGGGATTAGGGCGCTGCTTCCTCTCCCTAGCTCTGCGAGACCACTGGGGAGCAACCCTTCCTGCGCGATTGGGCGCTTCGTCCTCTCCCTAGCTCTGCGAGACAACTGGGGAGCGGCCCTTCCTGCGGGACTTGGGCGCTGCCTCCTCTCCCTAGCTCTGCAAGACCACTGGGGAGCGGCCTTTCCTGCGGGATTATGGAGCTGCCTCCTCTCCCTAGCTCTGCGAGACGACTGGGGAGCGGACCTTCCTGCGGGATTAGGGCACTGCCGTTTCTCCCTAGCTCTGCAAGACTACTGAGGAGCAGCCCTTCCTGCGGGATTATTGCGCTGTCTTCTCTCCGTAGGTCTGCGAGACCACTGGGGAGTGGCCCATCCTGCGGGATTAGGGCGCTGCTTCCACTCCCTTGCTCTGCGAGACCACTGGGGAGCGGCCGTTCCTGCGGGATTAGGGCGCTGACTTCTCTTCCTAGCTCTGCAAGACGACTGGGGAGCGGCCCTTCCTGCGGGATTAGGGCGCCGCCTTCTCTCCCTAGATCTGCGAGACCACTGGGAAGAGGCCATTCCTGCGAGGGAGGGGCGCTGGTTTCCCTCCCTAGCTCTGCCAGGGGCCTGGAGAGCAGCCGTTTCTGCGGGATTAGGGCGCTGCCTAATCTCCCTAGCTCTGCGAGACCACTGGGGAGTTGCTCTTCCTGCGGGATTATGGCGCTGCCTTCTAAACCTAGCTCTGCGACACCACTGTGGAGCGGCCCTTCCTGCGGGATTAAGGCGATGCCTTCTCTCTCTAGCTCTGCGAGACCACTGGGGAGCGGCCCTTCCTGCTGGATAAGGGAGCTGCCTCCTCTCCCTAGCTCTGCGAGACAACTGGGGAGCGGCCCTTCCTGGGGGATTAGGGCGCTGTCTTCTCTTCCTACCTCTGCGAGACCACTGGGGAGCGGCCCTTCCTTCGGGATTAGGGCGCCACCTTCTCTCCCTAGCTCTGCGAGACCACTGGGGATCGGCCCTTCCTGCTGGGTTAGGACGCCCCCTTCTCACCCTAGCTCTGCGAGACCACTGGGGAGCGGACCTTCCTGCGGGATTAAGGCGCCGCCTTCTCTCCCTAGGTCTGCGAGACCACTGGGGAGATGCCCTTCCTGCGGGATTAGGGCGCTGCCTTCAATCCCTAGCTCTTCGAGACCACTCGGGAGCGGCCTTTCTTGCGGGATTAGGGTGCTGCCTTCTCTTCCTATGTCTGCTAGACCACTGGGGAGCAATCCTTCCAGTGGCATTAGGGCGCTTCCTCCTCTCCCTAGCTCTGCGAGACCACTGGGGATAGGCTCTTCCTGCAGGATTAGGGCACTGCCTTCTCTCCCCACCTCTGCGAGACCACTGGGGAGCTGCGCTTCCTACGACATTAGGGCGCTGCCTTCTTTCCCTAGCTCTTTGAGACCTCTGGGGAGCGGCCCTTCCTGTGGGATTAGGGCACAGCTTTCTCTCCCTAGCTCTGCGAGACCACTGGGGAGAAGCCTTTCCTGAGGGATTAGTGCGCTGCCTCCTCTCCCTAGCTCTGTGAGACCACTGGAGAGGGGCCCTTCCTGCGGGATTAGGGTGCTGCTTTTTCTCCCTTGCTCTGCAAGACCACTAGGGAGCGGCCCTTGCAGCGGGATTAGGGCGCTGTCTTCTATTCCTAGCTCTGCGAGACCACTGAGGAGGGGCCCTTTCAGTGGAGCGGGGCGCTGGCTTCGCTCCCCAGCTCTGGCGGGGGCCAGGGTAGCAGCACTTCCTGCGGGATTAGGGCGCTACCTTCTCTCCGTAGCTCTGCGAGACCACTGGGGTGTGGCCGTTCCTGCGGGATTAGGGCGCTGCCTTCTTTCCCTAGTTCTGCGAGACCACTTGGGAGCGGCCCTTTCTGCAAAATTATGGCGCTGCCTTCTCTCCCTACCTCTGCGAGACCACTGGGGAGCGGCTCTTCCTGCGGGATTAGGGCGCTACCAGCTCTCCCTACCTCTGCGAGACCACTGGTGAGCGGCCCTTCCTGCTTGATTAGGGTGCCACCTTCTCACCCTAGCTCTGCGAGACCACTTGGGAGCGGCCCTAATTGCAGGATTAGGGCGCTGCCTTCTCTCCCTAACTCTGCGAGACCACTGGGAAGCGGCCCTTCCTGCGGGATTAGCACGCTTCCTTCTCTCCCCATCTCTGCGAGACCACTGGGGAGCGGCCCTTCCTGCGGGATTAGGGCGCTGCCTCCTCTCCCTAGCTCTGCGAGACCACTGGGGAGCGACACTTCCTGCGGGATAAGGGAGCTGCCTTCTCTCCTTAGCTCTGCGAGACCACTGGGGTGCGGCCCTTCCTGCGGGATTAGAGCTCTGTCTTCTCTCCTTAACTCTGCGAGACCGCTGGGTTGAAGCCCTTCCTGCGGAATTAGGGCGCTGTCTCCTCTCCCTAGCTCTGTGAGACCACTGGAGAGGGGCCCTTCCTGCGGGATTAGGGTGCTGCCATTTCTCCCTAGCTCTGCGAGACCACTAGCGAGCGGCCCTTCCAGCGGGATTAGGGCGCTGTCTTCTTTTCCTAGCTCTGCGAGACCACTGAGGAGGGGACCTTTCTGTGGGACAGGGCACTGGCTTCCCTCCCCAGCTCTGCCAGGGGCCAGGGTAGCAGCACTTCCTGCGAGATTAGGACGCTACCTTCTCTCCCTAGCTCTGCCAGACCACTTGGGAGAGGCCGTTCCTGCGGGATTAGGGCGCTGCCTTCTCTCCCTAGCTCTCTGAGATAATTGGGGAGCAGCCCTTCCCGCGGAACTAGGGCGCTGCCTCCTCTCCCTAGCTCTGCAAGACCACTAGGGAGCGGCCCTTCCTGCGGGATTTGGGCGATATCTTCACTCCCTAGCTCTGCGACACCACTGGGGAGCAGCCATTCCTGCGGGATTAGGGCGCTGCCTCCTCTTCCTAGCTCTGCAAGACCACTGGGGAGCGGCACTTCCTGCGGGATTAGGGCGCTGCCTCCTCTCCCTAGCTCTCCGAGACCACTGGGGAGTGGCCCTTCCTGCGGGATAAGGGTGCTGCCTCATCTCCCTAGCTCTTCGAGACCACTGGGGAGGGGCACTTCCTGCGGGATTAGGGCGCTGCCTTCTCTCCCTAGTTCTGCGAGACCACTTGGGAGCGGCCCTTTCTGCGAAATTATGGCGCTGCCTTCTATCCCTACCTCTGCGAGACCACTGGGGAGCGGCTCTTCCTGCGGGATTAGGGCGCTGCCAGCTCTCCCTACCTCTGCGAGACCACTGGGGAGCGGCCCTTCCTGCTTGATTAGGGCGCCACCTTCTCACCCTAGCTCTGCAAAACCACTGGGGAGCGGCTGCTCCTGCGGGATTAGGGCGCTGCCTTATCTCCCTAGCTCTCCGAGACCACTGGGGAGCTGCCCTTCCTTCGGGATTATGCCGCTGCCTTCTCTCCCTAGCTCTGCGAGACAACTGGGGAGCGGCCCTTCCTACGGGACTAGGGCGCTGCCTTCTCTCCCTAGCTCTGCGAGACCACTGGGGAGCGGCCCTTCTTACAGGATTATGGCGCTCCCTTCTCTCCCTAGGTCTGCGAACCGCTGGGGATCGGCCATTTCTGCAATGTGCGGGGCGCTGGCATCCCTCCCGAGCTCTGCCATGGGCCTGGGGAGCATCCCTTCCTGCGGTATTAGTACGCTGCCTTCTTTCCCTAGCCCTGTGAGACCACTGGGGAGCAGCGCTTCCTGCGGGATTAGGGTGCTGCCTTCTCTCCCAACCTCTGCGAGACCACTGAGGTCCAGCCCTTTCTGCGGGATTAGGGTGCTGCCTTCTCTCCCTAGGTCTGAGAGATCACTGGGGAGCGACCCTTCCTGCGGGATTAGGGCGCTGACTCCTCTCCTTAGCTCTGCGAGAGCACTGGGGAGCGGCCCTTACTGTGGGATTAAAGCGCTGCCTTCTCTCCCTAGCTCTGCCAGGGGCCTGGGGAGCAGCCTTTCCTGCAGGATTAGGGTGATGCCTCCTCTTCCCAGCTCTGCGAGACCAGTGGGAAGTGGCCCTTTCTGCGGGATTAGGGCGCTGCCTCCTCTCCCCAGCTCTGCGAGACCAGTGGGAAGTGGCCCTTTCTGCGGGATTAGGGCGCTACTTCCTCTCCCCAGCTCTGCAAGACCACTCGGGAGCGGCCCTTCCAGCGGGATTAGGGTGCTGCCTCCTCTCCCTGGCTCTGCGAGACCACTTGGGAGTGGCCCTACCTGCAGGTTTAGGGCCCTGCCTTCTCTCCCTAACTCTGCGAGACCACTGGGAAGCGGCCCTTCCTGCCTGATTAGCGCGCTTCCTTCTCTCCCCATCTCTGCGAGACCACTGGGGAGCGGAACTTCCTGCGGTATTAGGGCGCTGCCTCCTCTCCCTAGCTCTGCGAGACCACTGGGGAGCGACCCTTCCTGCGGGATTAGAGCTCTGTCTTCTCTCCTTAACTCTGCGAGACCACTGGGTTGAAGCCCTTCCTGCGGGATTAGGGCGCTATCTCCTCTCCCTAGCTCCGTGAGACCACTGGAGAGGGGCCCTTCCTTCGGGATTAGGGTGCTGCTTTTTCTCCCTAGCTCTGCGAGACCACTAGCGAGCGGCCCTTCCAGCGGGATTAGGGCACTGTCTTCTTTTCCTAGCTCTGCGAGACCACTGAGGAGGGGACCTTTCTGTGGGGCGGGGCACTGGCTTCCCTCCCCAGCTCTGCCAGGGGCCAGGGTAGCAGCCCTTCCTGCGAGATTAGGACGCTACCTTCTCTCCCTAGCTCTGCCAGACCACTTGGGAGAGACCGTTCCTGCAGGATTAGGGCGCTGCCTTCTCTCCCTAGCTCTCTGAGATAATTGGGGAGCAGCCCTTCCTGCGAAATTAGGGCGCTGCCTCCTCTCCCTAGCTCTGCAAGACCACTAGGGAGCGGCCCTTCCTGCGGGATTTGGGCGATACCTTCACTCCCTAGCTCTGCGACACCACTGGGGAGCAGTCGTTCCTGCGGGATTAGGGCGCTGCCTCCTCTTCCTAGCTCTGCGAGACCACTGGGGAGCTGCTCTTCCTGCGGGATTAGGGCGCTGCCTCCTCTCCCTAGCTCTCCGAGACCACTGGGGAGTGGCCCTTCCTGCGGGACAAGGGTGCTGCCTCCTCTCCCTAGCTCTTCGAGACCACTGGGGAGGGGCCCTTCCTGCGGGATTAGGGCGCTGCCTTCTCTCCCTAGTTCTGCGAGACCACTTGGGAGCGGCCCTTTCTGCGAAATTATCTGCGAGACCAATAGCGAGCGTCCTCAGCGGGATTAGGGCGCTGTCTTCTTTTCCTAGCTCTGCGAGACCACTGAGGAGGGGACCTTTCTGTGGGGCGGGGCACTGGCTTCCCTCCCCAGCTCTGCCAGGGGCCAGGATAGCAGCCCTTCCTGCGAGATTAGGACGCTACCTTCTCTCCCTAGCTCTGCCAGACCACTTGGGAGAGACAGTTCCTGCGGGATTAGGGCGCTGCCTTCTCTCCCTAGCTCTCTGAGATAATTGGGGAGCAGCCTTTCCTGCGAAATTAGGGCGCTGCCTCCTCTCCCTAGCTCTGGAAGACCACTAGGGAGCGGCCCTTCCTGCGGGATTTGGGCGATACCTTCACTCCCTAGCTCTGCGACACCACTGGGGAGCAGCCGTTCCTGCGGGATTAGGGCGCTGCCTCCTCTTCCTAGCTCTGCGAGACCACTGGGGAGCGGCTCTTCCTGCTTGATTAGGGCTCTGCCTCCTCTCCCTAGCTCTTCGAGACCACTGGGGAGGGGCCCTTCCTGCTTGATTAGGGCGCTGCCTTCTCTCCCTAGTTCTGCGAGACCACTTGGGAGCGGCCCTTTCTGCGAAATTATGGCGCTGCCTTCTCTCCCTAGCTCTGCGAGACCACTGGGGAGCGACCCTTCCTGCGGGATTAGGGCGCTGCCTTCTCTCCCTAGCTCTGCGAGACCACTGGGGAGCAGCCCTTCCTGCGGGATTAGGGCGCTGTCTCCTCTCCCTAGCTCTGCGAGACCACTGGGGAACGGCCCTTCCTGCGGGATTAGGGTGCTACCTCCTCTTCCTAGATCTGCGAGACCACTGGAGAGGGGCCCTTCCAGCGGGATTTGGGCGCTGCCTTTTCTCTCTAGCTCTGCGAGACCACTGGGGAGCGGCCCTTCCAGCGGGATTAGGGCGCTGCCTCCTCTTCCAAGTTCTGCGAGACCACTGGAGAGGGGCCCTTCCTGCGGGATTAGGGCGCTGCCTTTTCTCCCTAGCTGTGCGAGACCACTGGGGAGCGGGCCTTCCAGCGGGATTAGGGCACTGCCTTCTATTCCTAGCCCTGTGAGACCTCTGGGGAGGGGCCCTTTCTGTGCGGAGGGCCGCTGGCTTCCCTCTCCAGCTCTGCCAGGGGCCTGGGTAAAAGCCCTTCCTGCGGGATTAGGGCGCTACCTTCTCTCCCTAGCTGTGCGAGAGCACTGGGGTGAGGCTGTTCCAGCGGGATTATGGCGCTTCCTTCTCTCCCTACCTCTGCGAGACCACTTCGGAGCGGCCCTTCCTGCGGGATTAGGGGGCTGCCTTCTCTCCCTAGTTCTGCGAGACCACTGAAGAGCGGCCCTTCTTGCGGAATTAGGGCTCTGCCTTCTCACCCTAGCTTTGCGAGACCACTAGGGAGCGACTCTTAAAGCGGGATTAGGGCGCTGCCTTCTCTCCCTAGTTCTGTGAGACCACTGGGGAGCACCCCTTCCTGCGGGATTAGGACACTACCTTCTCTCCCTAACTCAGCGAGACCGCTACGGAGCGGCCCTTTCTGCGGGATTAGGGCACAGCCTCCTCTCCCTAGCTCTGCGAGACCACTGGGGTACAGCCCTTCCTGCGGGACTAGCACGCCGCCTTCTCTCCCTAGATCTGCGAGACCACTGGGAATCGGCACTTTCTGCGGGATTATGGCGCTGCCTTCCCTCCCTCTGTGTGCAAAACCACTGGGGAGCGGCCCTTCTTGCGGGATTAGGGCGCTGCCTCCTCTCCCTAGCTCTGCGAGACCACTGGGGAGCGGCCTTTCCTGCGGGATTAAGGCTCCGCCTTCTCTCAATAGTTCTGCGAGACAACTGGGGAGCGGCCCTTCCTGCTGGGCCCGGCGCTGACTTCCCTCCCCAGCTCTGCCAGGGGCGTGGGGAGCAGCCCTACATGCGGGATTAGGGTGCTGCCTTCTCTCCCTAGCTCTGCGAGACCACTGGGGACTGGGCCTTCCTGCAGGGCGTGGCGCTGGCTTCCCTCCCCAGCTCTGCCAGGGGCCTGGGGAGCAACCCTTCATGCGGGATTAGGGCGCTGCCTTCTCTCCCTAGCTCTGCGAGTCCACTGGGGAGCGGCAATTCCTGCGGAATTAGGGAGCTGTCTCCTCTCCCTAGCTCTGCGAGCCCACTGGGTACCGGCCCTTCCTGTGGGATAAGGGCGCTACCTTCACTCCCTAGCTCTGCGAGACCACTGTGGAGCAGCCCTTCCTGCGGGATTAGGGTGCTGCCTCCTATCCCTAGCTCAGCAAGACCGCTGCGGAGCGACCCGTCCTGCGGGGGCCGGGCGCTCTCTTCCCTCCCCAGCTCTTCCAGGGTTCTGGGGAGCAACCCTTCCTATGGGGAAGTGGCACTCTCTTCCCTCCCCAGCTTTACCAGGGGCGTGGGGAGCAGGCCTTCCTGCGGGATTAGGGCGCAGCCTTCTCTCCATAGCTCTGCGAGACCACTGGAGAGCTTCCCTTCGTGCGAGATTAAGGAGCTGCCTTCTCTCCTTACCTCTGCAAGGGGCCTGTGGTGCAGCCCTTCCTGCGGGATTAGGGCTCTGCGTTCTCTCCATAGCTCTGCGAGACCACTGGGGAGCGGCCCTTCCTGCGGGATTTGGGTGCTGCTCTTTCCCTAGCTCTGCAGAACCACTGGGGAGCGGTTCCTCCTGTGGGATAATCCCGCAGGAAGGGCAGCTCCCCAGTGGTCTTTCAGAGATAGGGTGAAAATGCAGCGCCCTAATCCCGCAGGAAGGGCCGCCCCAAGAGGTCTCGCAGAGCTAGGGAGAGAAAACAGCGTCCTAATCCCGCAGGAAGGGCCGCTCCCCAGTGGTCTCACAGACCTATGGAGAAAACGCGGCCCCCTAATCCTGCTGGAAGGGCCGCTCTCCATTCGTCTCGCAGAGCTAGGGAGAGGAGGCAGCGCCCTAATCCCGCAGGAAGGGCCGCTCCCCAGTGGTCTCGCAGAGATAGGGAGAGAAGGCAGCGCCCTAATCCTGCAGGAAGGGCTGCTCCCCAGGCCGCTGGCAGAGCTTGGCACAGAATGCAGCGCCCTAATCAAGCAGGAAGGGCTGCTCCCCAGCGGTTTCGCAGAGCTGTGGAGAGAAAGCAGAGCCCTCATCCCGCAGGAAGGGCCGCTACCCAGTGGTCTCGAAGAGATAGGGAGAGGAGGCAGTGCCCTAATCCCGCAGGGAGCATCGCTCCCCAGTGGTCTTCGAGAGCTATGGAGAGAAGGCAGCACCGAAATCCCGCAGGAAGGGCAGCTCCCCAGTGGTATCGTAGAGCTAGGGAGAGAAGACGGTGCCCTAATTCCGCAGGAAGGGCTGCTCCCCAGTGGTCTTACAGAGCTAGGGAGGGAAGGCAGCGCCCTAATCCCGCAGGAAGGGCCCCTCCCCAGTGGATTTGCAGAGCTAGGGAGAGAAGGCAGCGCCCTAATCCCGCAGGAAGGCTGCTCCCCAGACCCCTGGCAGATCTGGGGTGGGAAGCCAGTGCCCTAATCCCACAAAAAGTGTCGCTCCTCAGTGGTCTCGCTGAGCTAGGGAGAAAAGGCGGCGCCCTAATTAAGCAGGAAGGGCTGCTCCCCAGTGGTCTCACGGAGGTAGGGAGAGAAAGCAGCGCCCTAATCCCGGAGTAATTGCCGCTCCCCAGTGGTCTCGCAGAGCTGGGGAGAGGAGGCAGCGCCCTAATCCCGCAAGAAGGGCCGCTACCCAGTGGTCTCGCAGAGCTAGGGAGAGAAGGCAGCGCCCTAAAAACGGAGGAAGGGCTTCTCCCCAGTATTCTCGCAGACCTGGGGAGAGAAGGCAGCACCCTAATCCCGCAGGAAGCGCTGCTCCCCAGTGGTCTCGCAGAGCTAGGGAGAGAAGACAGTGCCCTAATCCCACAGGAAGGGCCGCTCCCCAGTGTTCTCGCAGAGCTAGGAAGTGAAGGTAGCGCACTTACCCCACAGGAAAGGCTGCTCCCCAGACCCCTGGCAGATCTGGGGAGGGAAGCCAGTGCCCTAATCCCACAGGAAGGGTCGCTCCCCAGTGGTCTCGCAGAGCGAGGGAGAAAAGGCGGCGCCCTATTCCCGCAGGAAGGGCTGCTCCCCAGTGGTCTCACAGAGGTAGGGAGAGAAGGCAGCGCAATAATCCCAGAGTAAGGGCCGCTCCCCAGTGGTCTCGCAGAGCTGGGGAGAGGAGGCAGCACCCTAATCCCGCAAGAAGGGCCGCTACCCAGGGGTCTCTCAGAGCTTGGGAGAGGAGGCAGCACCTTAATCCCGCAGGAAGGGCTGCTCCACAGGCCCCTGGCAGAGCTAGGGAGAGAAGGCAGCGCCTTAATCCCGCAGGAAGGGCCGATCCCCAGTGGTCTCGCAGAGCTAGGGAGACAAGTCAGCGCCCTAATTCCGAAGGAAGGAGCACTCCCCAGTGGTCTCGCAGAGCTAGGGAGAGAAGGCAGCACCCAAATCCCGCAGGAAGGGCCGCTCCCCAGTGGTCTCGCAGAGCTATGGAGAGAATTCAGCGCCCTAATCCCGGTGGAAGGGCTGCTCCCCAGTGGTCTCGCAGAGCTATGGAGAGAAGGTAGCGTCCTAATCTCTCAGTAAGGGCTGCTCCCCAGAACCCTGGTAGAGCTGGGGAGGGAAGCGAGCGCCCCGCCCCCGCAGGAAGGGCCGTTCCGCAGCGGTCTCGCACGGCTAGGGAGAGAAGGTAGCGTCCTAATCCCGCAGGATAGGGTGCACCCCAGTGGCCTCGCAGAGCTAGGGAGAGAAGGCAGAGCCATAATTCCGCAGAAAGGGCCGCTCCCAAGTGGTCTCGCAGAACTAGGGAGAGAAGGCAGCGCCCTAATCCCGCAGGAAGGGCCGCTCCCCAGTGGTCTCGGAGAGCTAGGGAGAGGAGGCAGCGCCCTAATCCCGCAGGAAGGGCCGCTCCCCAGTGGTCTCACAGAGCTAGGGAGAGGAGGCAGCGCCCTAATCCCGCAGGAAGGGCTGCTACCCTTGCCCCTGGCAGAGCTGGGGAGGGAAGACAGCGCCCCGCCCCACAGAAAGGGCCCCTCCCCAGTGGACTCGCAGAGCTAGGAATAGAAGACAGTGCCCTAATCCCGCTGGAAGGGCCGCTCCTTAGTGGTCTCGCAGAGCTAGGGAGGAAAGGCAGCACCCTAATCCCGCAGGATGGGCCAGTCTCCAGTGGTCTCACAGAGTTAGGGAGAGGAGGCAGGGCCGTAATCTCGCAGGAAGGGCCGCTCCCCAGTGGTTTCGCAGAGCTGTGGAGAGAAACCAGCGCCCTCATCCATCAGGAAGGGCCGCTACCCAGTTGTCTCAAAGAGCTAGGGAGAGAAGGTAGCGCCCTGATCCCGCAGGAAGGGCTGCTCCCCAGTGGTCTCGCAGAGCAACGGAGAGAAGGCAGCACCATTATCCAGCAGGAAGGGCCGCTCCCCAGTGGTCTCACAGAGCTAGGGAGAGGAGGCAGCGCCCTAATCCCGCAGGAAGGGCTGCTACCCTTGCCCCTGGCAGAGCTGGGGAGGGAAGACAGCGCCCCGCCCCACAGAAAGGGCCCCTCCCCAGTGGACTCGCAGAGCTAGGAATAGAAGACAGTGCCCTAATCCCGCTGGAAGGGCCGCTCCTTAGTGGTCTCGCAGAGCTAGGGAGGAAAGGCAGCACCCTAATCCCGCAGGATGGGCCAGTCTCCAGTGGTCTCACAGAGTTAGGGAGAGGAGGCAGGGCTGTAATCTTGCAGGAAGGGCCGCTCCCCAGTGGTTTCGCAGAGCTGTGGAGAGAAACCAGCGCCCTCATCCATCAGGAAGGGCCGCTACCCAGTTGTCTCAAAGAGCTAGGGAGAGAAGGTAGCGCCCTGATCCCGCAGGAAGGGCTGCTCCCCAGTGGTCTCGCAGAGAAACGGAGAGAAGGCAGCACCATTATCCAGCAGGAAGAGCCGCTCACCAGTGGTCTCGCAGAGCTAGGGAGAGAAGGCAGCGCCCTAATCCCGCAGTAAGGGCCGCTCCCCAGTGGTCTCGCAGAGCCAGGGAGAGAAGGCAGCGCCATAATCCCGCAGGAAGGGTCGCTCCACAGCGGTCTCGCAGAGCTGGGGAGAGAAGGCAGTGCCCTAATCCCGCAGGAAGGGCCGCTCTCCAGTGGTCTAGCAGAGTTAGGGAGAGAAGGCAGCGCTCTAATCCTTCAGGTAGGGCCGCGCCCAAGTGGTCTCGCAGAGCTAGGGAGAGGAGGCAGTGCCCTAATCCCGCAGTAAGGGCCGCTCCCGAGTGGTCTTGCAGAGCTGGGGAGAGGAGGCAGCGCCGTAATCCCGCAGGAAGGGCCGTTACCCACTGGTCTCGCAGAGCTGGGGAGAGGGGGCATTGCCCTAATTCTGCAGGAAGGGCTGCTCCCCAGGCCCCTGGAAGAGCTAGGGAGAGAAGGCAGCGCCTTAATCCCGCAGGAAATGCCGCTCCCCAGTGTTCACGCAGAGCTAAGGAGAGGAGGCAGCGCCATAACCCCGCAGAAAGGGCTGCTCCTCAGTGGTGTTGCAGAGGTGGGGAGAGAAGGCAGTGCCCTTATCCCGCAGGAAGCGATGCTCCCCAGTGGTCTCGCAGAGCTAGGAAGTGAAGGCAGCGCCCTTACCCCACAGGAAAGGCTGCTCCCCAGACCCCTGGCAGATCTTTGGATGGAAGCCAGTGCCCTAATCCCACAGGAAGGGTCGCTCCCCAGTGGTCTCGCAGAGCTAGGGAGAAAAGGCGGCGCCCTAATCCCGCAGGAAGGGCTCCTCCCCAGTGGTCTCACAGAGGTAGGGAGAGAAGGCAGCGCAATAATCCCAGAGTAAGGGCCGCTCCCCAGTGGTCTCGCAAAGCTGGGGAGAGGAGGCAGCACCCTAATCCCGCAAGAAGGGCCGCTACCCAGGGGTCTCTCAGAGCTTGGGAGAGGAGACAGCGCCCTAATCCCGCAGGAAGCGCAGCTCCCCAGTGGTCTCGCAGAGATGAGTAGAGGAGGCAGCACCTTAATCCCGCAGGAAGGGCTGCTCCCCAGGCCCCTGGCAGAGCTAGGGAGAGAAGGCAGCACCTTAATCCCGCAGGAAGGGCCCCTCCCCAGTGGTCTCGCAGAGCTAGGAAGAGGAGGCAGCGCCCTAATCCCGAAGAAAGCTACTCCCCAGTGGTCTCGCAGAGCTGGGAAGAGAAGGCAGCGCGCTAATCCCGCAGGGAGGGCCGCTTCCCAGTGGTCTCGCAGAGTTAGGGAGAGAAGACAGCGCCCTAATCCTGCAGGTAGGGCCGCTCCCATGTGGTCTCGCACAGCCAGGGAGAGGAGGCAACACCCTAATCCCGCAGGAAGGGCTGCTCCCCAAGCCCCTGGCAGTGCTAGGGAGAGAAGGCAGCGCTTTAATCCCACAGTAAGGGCCGCTCCCCAGTGTTCTCGCAGAGCTAAGGAGAGGAGGCAGCGCCCTAATCCCAGAGGAAGGGCCGCTCCCCAGTGGTCTTGCAGAGCTAGAGAGTGAAGGTAGCGCCCAAATCCCGCGGGAAAAGCAGTTCCCCAGTGGTCTCTCAGAGCTAGGAATAGAAGAAAGCGCCCTAATCCCGCAGGAAGGGCCGGTCCCCAGTGGTTTCGAAGAGCTAGGGAGAGGAGGCAGCACCCTAATCCCGCAGGAAGGGCCGCTCCCCAGGGATCTCGCAGAGCTAGGGAAAGGAGGCAGCGCCCTAATCCCACAGGAAGGGCCGCTCCCCAGTGGTCTCGCAGAGCTGTGGAGAGGAGGCAGCGTCCTAATCCCGCAGGAAGGGCCGCTCCCCAGTGGTCTCGCCGTGCTAGGGAGAGGAGGCAGCGCCCTAATCCTGCAGGAAGCGTTGCTCCCCAGTGGTCTCGCAGAGTTAGGGAGAGAAGACAGTGCCCTAATCCCGCAGGAAGGGCCGCTCCCCAGTGGTCTCGCAGAGCTAAGGAGAGAAGGCAAATCCCTTATCAAGCAGGAAGGGTCGCTCCCCAGTGGTCTCGCAGAGCTAGGGAGAGGAGGCAACACCCAAATCCCGCAGGAAGGGCCCCTCTCCACTGGTCTCACAGAGCTAGAGAGAGGAGGCAGCGCCCTAATCCCGCAGGAAGGGCCGCTGCCCAGTGGTCTCACAGAGTTAGGAAGAGGAAGCAGCGCCCTAATCCCGCAGAAAGCTCCTCCCCAGTGGTCTCACAGAGCTGGGGAGGGAAGGCAGCGCGCTAATCCCGCAGGAAGGGCCGTTACCCACTGGTCTCGCAGAGTTAGGGAGAGAAGGCAGCGCCCTAATCCTGCAGGTAGGGCCGCTCCCACATGGTCTCGCAGAGCCAGGGAGAGGAGGCAGCACCCTAATCCCGCAGGAAGGGCCACTCCCCACTGGCCTCGCAGAGCTGGGAAGAGGAGGCATCGCCCTAATCCTGCAGGAAGGACTGCTCCACAGGCCCCTTGCAGAGATAGGGAGAGAAGACAGCGCTTTAATCCCACAGTAAGGGCCGCTCCCCAGTGGTCTCGCAGAGCTGGGGAGAGAAGGAAGCGCGCTAATCCCGCAGGAAGGGCCGCTTCCCAGTGGTCTCGCAGAGTTAGGGAGAGAAGGCAGCGCCCTAATCCCGCAGGAAGGGCCGCTCCCTAGTGGTCTTGAAGAGCTAGGAAGAGGAGGCAGCACCCTAATCCCGCAGGAAAAGCAGTTCCCCAGTGGTCTCTCAGAGCTAGTGAGAGGAGGCAGCGCCCTAATCCCGCAGGAAGGGCCGCTCCCCAGTGGTCTCGAAGAGCTAGGAAGAGGAGGCAGCACCCTAATCCCGCAGAAAGGGTCGCTCCCCAGTGGTCTCGTAGAGCTGGGGAGAGGAGGCAGCACCCTAATCCCGCAAGAAGGGCCGCTACCCAGGGGTCTCTCAGAGCTTTGGAGAGGAGGCAGCGCCCTAATCACGCAGGAAGGGCAGCTCCCCAGTGGTCTCGCAGAGATGAGTAGAGGAGGCAGCACCTTAATCCCGCAGGAAGGGCTGCTCCCCAGGCCCCTGGCAGAGCTAGGGAGAGAAAGCAGCACCTTAATCCCGCAGGAAGGGCCGCTCCCCAGTGGTCTCGCAGAGCTAGGAAGAGGAGGCAGCGCCCTAATCCCGAAGAAAGCTACTCCCCAGTGGTCTCGCAGAGCTGGGAAGAGAAGGCAGCACGCTAATCCCGCAGGAAGGGCCGCTTCCCAGTGGTCTCGCAGAGTTAGGGAGAGAAGGCAGCGCCCTAATCCTGCAGGTAGGGCCGCTCCCATGTGGTCTCGCAGAGCCAGGGAGAGGAGGCAGCACCCTAATCCCGCAGGAAGGGCCGCTCCCCACTGGTCTCGCAGAGATGGGAAGAGGAGGCATCGCCCTAATCCTGCAGGAAGGGCTGCTCCCCAAGCCCCTGGCAGTGCTAGGGAGAGAAGGCAGCGCTTTAATCCCACAGTAAGGGCCGCTCCCCAGTGTTCTCGCAGAGCTAAGGAGAGGAGGCAGCGCCCTAATCCCAGAGGAAGGGCCGCTCCCCAGTGGTCTTGCAGAGCTAGAGAGTGAAGGTAGCGCCCTAATCCCGCGGGAAAAGCAGTTCCCCAGTGGTCTCTCAGAGCTAGGAATAGAAGAAAGCGCCCTAATCCCGCAGGAAGGGCCGGTCCCCAGTGGTTTCGAAGAGCTAGGGAGAGGAGGCAGCACCCTAATCCCGCAGGAAGGGCCGCTCCCCAGGGATCTCGCAGAGCTAGGGAAAGGAGGCAGCGCCCTAATCCCACAGGAATGGCCGCTCCCCAGTGGTCTCGCAGAGCTCTGGAGAGGAGGCAGCGTCCTAATCCCGCAGGAAGGGCCGCTCCCCAGTGGTCTCGCCGTGCTAGGGAGAGGAGGCAGCGCCCTAATCCCGCAGGAAGCGTTGCTCCCCAGTGGTCTCGCAGAGTTAGGGAGAGAAGACAGTGCCCTAATCCCGCAGGAAGGGCCGCTCCCCAGTGGTCTCGCAGAGCTAAGGAGAGAAGGCAAATCCCTTATCAAGCAGGAAGGGTCGCTCCCCAGTGGTCTCGCAGAGCTAGGGAGAGGAGGCAACACCCAAATCCCGCAGGAAGGGCCCCTCTCCACTGGTCTCACAGAGCTAGAGAGAGGAGGCAGCGCCCTAATCCCGCAGGAAGGGCCGCTGCCAAGTGGTCTCACAGAGTTAGGAAGAGGAAGCAGCGCCCTAATCCCGCAGAAAGCTCCTCCCCAGTGGTCTCACAGAGCTGGGGAGGGAAGGCAGCGCGCTAATCCCGCAGGAAGGGCCGTTACCCACTGGTCTCGCAGAGTTAGGGAGAGAAGGCAGCGCCCTAATCCTGCAGGTAGGGCCGCTCCCACATGGTCTCGCAGAGCCAGGGAGAGGAGGCAGCACCCTAATCCCGCAGGAAGGGCCACTCCCCACTGGCCTCGCAGAGCTGGGAAGAGGAGGCATCGCCCTAATCCTGCAGGAAGGACTGCTCCCCAGGCCCCTTGCAGAGATAGGGAGAGAAGACAGCGCTTTAATCCCACAGTAAGGGCCGCTCCCCAGTGGTCTCGCAGAGCTGGGGAGAGAAGGAAGCGCGCTAATCCCGCAGGAAGGGCCGCTTCCCAGTGGTCTCGCAGAGTTAGGGAGAGAAGGCAGCGCCCTAATCCCGCAGGAAGGGCCGCTCCGTAGTGGTCTCGAAGAGCTAGGAATAGGAGGCAGCACCCTAATCCCGAAGGAAAAGCAGTTCCCCAGTGGTCTCTCAGAGCTAGTGAGAGGAGGCAGCACCCTAATCCCGCAGAAAGGGTCGCTCCCCAGTGGTCTCGCAGAGCTGGGGAGAGGAGGCAGCACCCTAATCCCGCAAGAAGGGCCGCTACCCAGGGGTCTCTCAGAGCTTGGGAGAGGAGGCAGCGCCCTAATCACGCAGGAAGGGCCGCTCCCCAGTGGTCTCGCAGAGCTGAGTAGAGGTGGCAGCACTTTAATCCCTCAGGAAGGGCTGCTTCCCAGGCCCCTGGGAGAGCAAGGGAGAGAAGGCAGCGCCTTAATCCCGTAGGAAAGGCCGCTCCCCAGTGGTCTCGCAGAGCTAGGGAGACAAGTCAGCGCCCTAATACCGCAGGAAGGGCTGCAACCCAGTGGTCTCGCAGAGTTAGGGAGAGAAGACAGTGCCCTAATCCCGCAGGAAGGGCCGCTCCCCAGTGGTCTCACGGAGGTAGGGAGAGAAAGCAGCGCCCTAATCCCGGAGTAATTGCCGCTCCCCAGTGGTCTCGCAGAGCTGGGGAGAGGAGGCAGCGCCCTAATCCCGCAAGAAGGGCCGCTACCCAGTGGTCTCGCAGAGCTAGGGAGAGAAGGCAGCGCCCTAAAAACGGAGGAAGGGCTTCTCCCCAGTATTCTCGCAGACCTGGGGAGAGAAGGCAGCACCCTAATCCCGCAGGAAGCGCTGCTCCCCAGTGGTCTCGCAGAGCTAGGGAGAGAAGACAGTGCCCTAATCCCACAGGAAGGGCCGCTCCCCAGTGTTCTCGCAGAGCTAGGAAGTGAAGGTAGCGCACTTACCCCACAGGAAAGGCTGCTCCCCAGACCCCTGGCAGATCTGGGGAGGGAAGCCAGTGCCCTAATCCCACAGGAAGGGTCGCTCCCCAGTGGTCTCGCAGAGCGAGGGAGAAAAGGCGGCGCCCTATTCCCGCAGGAAGGGCTGCTCCCCAGTGGTCTCACAGAGGTAGGGAGAGAAGGCAGCGCAATAATCCCAGAGTAAGGGCCGCTCCCCAGTGGTCTCGCAGAGCTGGGGAGAGGAGGCAGCACCCTAATCCCGCAAGAAGGGCCGCTACCCAGGGGTCTCTCAGAGCTTGGGAGAGGAGGCAGCACCTTAATCCCGCAGGAAGGGCTGCTCCACAGGCCCCTGGCAGAGCTAGGGAGAGAAGGCAGCGCCTTAATCCCGCAGGAAGGGCCGATCCCCAGTGGTCTCGCAGAGCTAGGGAGACAAGTCAGCGCCCTAATTCCGAAGGAAGGAGCACTCCCCAGTGGTCTCGCAGAGCTAGGGAGAGAAGGCAGCACCCAAATCCCGCAGGAAGGGCCGCTCCCCAGTGGTCTCGCAGAGCTATGGAGAGAATTCAGCGCCCTAATCCCGGTGGAAGGGCTGCTCCCCAGTGGTCTCGCAGAGCTATGGAGAGAAGGTAGCGTCCTAATCTCTCAGTAAGGGCTGCTCCCCAGAACCCTGGTAGAGCTGGGGAGGGAAGCGAGCGCCCCGCCCCCGCAGGAAGGGCCGTTCCGCAGCGGTCTCGCACGGCTAGGGAGAGAAGGTAGCGTCCTAATCCCGCAGGATAGGGTGCACCCCAGTGGCCTCGCAGAGCTAGGGAGAGAAGGCAGAGCCATAATTCCGCAGAAAGGGCCGCTCCCAAGTGGTCTCGCAGAACTAGGGAGAGAAGGCAGCGCCCTAATCCCGCAGGAAGGGCCGCTCCCCAGTGGTCTCGGAGAGCTAGGGAGAGGAGGCAGCGCCCTAATCCCGCAGGAAGGGCCGCTCCCCAGTGGTCTCACAGAGCTAGGGAGAGGAGGCAGCGCCCTAATCCCGCAGGAAGGGCTGCTACCCTTGCCCCTGGCAGAGCTGGGGAGGGAAGACAGCGCCCCGCCCCACAGAAAGGGCCCCTCCCCAGTGGACTCGCAGAGCTAGGAATAGAAGACAGTGCCCTAATCCCGCTGGAAGGGCCGCTCCTTAGTGGTCTCGCAGAGCTAGGGAGGAAAGGCAGCACCCTAATCCCGCAGGATGGGCCAGTCTCCAGTGGTCTCACAGAGTTAGGGAGAGGAGGCAGGGCCGTAATCTCGCAGGAAGGGCCGCTCCCCAGTGGTTTCGCAGAGCTGTGGAGAGAAACCAGCGCCCTCATCCATCAGGAAGGGCCGCTACCCAGTTGTCTCAAAGAGCTAGGGAGAGAAGGTAGCGCCCTGATCCCGCAGGAAGGGCTGCTCCCCAGTGGTCTCGCAGAGCAACGGAGAGAAGGCAGCACCATTATCCAGCAGGAAGGGCCGCTCCCCAGTGGTCTCACAGAGCTAGGGAGAGGAGGCAGCGCCCTAATCCCGCAGGAAGGGCTGCTACCCTTGCCCCTGGCAGAGCTGGGGAGGGAAGACAGCGCCCCGCCCCACAGAAAGGGCCCCTCCCCAGTGGACTCGCAGAGCTAGGAATAGAAGACAGTGCCCTAATCCCGCTGGAAGGGCCGCTCCTTAGTGGTCTCGCAGAGCTAGGGAGGAAAGGCAGCACCCTAATCCCGCAGGATGGGCCAGTCTCCAGTGGTCTCACAGAGTTAGGGAGAGGAGGCAGGGCTGTAATCTTGCAGGAAGGGCCGCTCCCCAGTGGTTTCGCAGAGCTGTGGAGAGAAACCAGCGCCCTCATCCATCAGGAAGGGCCGCTACCCAGTTGTCTCAAAGAGCTAGGGAGAGAAGGTAGCGCCCTGATCCCGCAGGAAGGGCTGCTCCCCAGTGGTCTCGCAGAGAAACGGAGAGAAGGCAGCACCATTATCCAGCAGGAAGAGCCGCTCACCAGTGGTCTCGCAGAGCTAGGGAGAGAAGGCAGCGCCCTAATCCCGCAGTAAGGGCCGCTCCCCAGTGGTCTCGCAGAGCCAGGGAGAGAAGGCAGCGCCATAATCCCGCAGGAAGGGTCGCTCCACAGCGGTCTCGCAGAGCTGGGGAGAGAAGGCAGTGCCCTAATCCCGCAGGAAGGGCCGCTCTCCAGTGGTCTAGCAGAGTTAGGGAGAGAAGGCAGCGCTCTAATCCTTCAGGTAGGGCCGCGCCCAAGTGGTCTCGCAGAGCTAGGGAGAGGAGGCAGTGCCCTAATCCCGCAGTAAGGGCCGCTCCCGAGTGGTCTTGCAGAGCTGGGGAGAGGAGGCAGCGCCGTAATCCCGCAGGAAGGGCCGTTACCCACTGGTCTCGCAGAGCTGGGGAGAGGGGGCATTGCCCTAATTCTGCAGGAAGGGCTGCTCCCCAGGCCCCTGGAAGAGCTAGGGAGAGAAGGCAGCGCCTTAATCCCGCAGGAAATGCCGCTCCCCAGTGTTCACGCAGAGCTAAGGAGAGGAGGCAGCGCCATAACCCCGCAGAAAGGGCTGCTCCTCAGTGGTGTTGCAGAGGTGGGGAGAGAAGGCAGTGCCCTTATCCCGCAGGAAGCGATGCTCCCCAGTGGTCTCGCAGAGCTAGGAAGTGAAGGCAGCGCCCTTACCCCACAGGAAAGGCTGCTCCCCAGACCCCTGGCAGATCTTTGGATGGAAGCCAGTGCCCTAATCCCACAGGAAGGGTCGCTCCCCAGTGGTCTCGCAGAGCTAGGGAGAAAAGGCGGCGCCCTAATCCCGCAGGAAGGGCTCCTCCCCAGTGGTCTCACAGAGGTAGGGAGAGAAGGCAGCGCAATAATCCCAGAGTAAGGGCCGCTCCCCAGTGGTCTCGCAAAGCTGGGGAGAGGAGGCAGCACCCTAATCCCGCAAGAAGGGCCGCTACCCAGGGGTCTCTCAGAGCTTGGGAGAGGAGACAGCGCCCTAATCCCGCAGGAAGCGCAGCTCCCCAGTGGTCTCGCAGAGATGAGTAGAGGAGGCAGCACCTTAATCCCGCAGGAAGGGCTGCTCCCCAGGCCCCTGGCAGAGCTAGGGAGAGAAGGCAGCACCTTAATCCCGCAGGAAGGGCCCCTCCCCAGTGGTCTCGCAGAGCTAGGAAGAGGAGGCAGCGCCCTAATCCCGAAGAAAGCTACTCCCCAGTGGTCTCGCAGAGCTGGGAAGAGAAGGCAGCGCGCTAATCCCGCAGGGAGGGCCGCTTCCCAGTGGTCTCGCAGAGTTAGGGAGAGAAGACAGCGCCCTAATCCTGCAGGTAGGGCCGCTCCCATGTGGTCTCGCACAGCCAGGGAGAGGAGGCAACACCCTAATCCCGCAGGAAGGGCTGCTCCCCAAGCCCCTGGCAGTGCTAGGGAGAGAAGGCAGCGCTTTAATCCCACAGTAAGGGCCGCTCCCCAGTGTTCTCGCAGAGCTAAGGAGAGGAGGCAGCGCCCTAATCCCGCAGGAAAAGCAGTTCCCCAGTTGTCTCTCAGAGCTAGGAATAGAAGACAGCGCCCTAATCCCGCAGGAAGGGCCCGTCCCCAGTGGTTTCGAAGAGCTAGGGAGAGGAGGCAGCACCCTAATCCCGTAGGAAGGGCTGCTCCCCAGGGATCTCGCAGAGCTAGGGAGAGGAGGCAGCGCCCTAATCCCACAGGAAGGGCCCGTCCCCAGTGGATTCGCTGAGCTGTGGAGAGGAGGCAGCGTCCTAATCCCGCAGGAAGGGCCGCTCCCCAGTGGTCTCGCCGTGCTAGGGAGAGGAGGCAGCGCCCTAATCCCGCAGGAAGCGTTGCTCCCCAGTGGTCTCGCAGAGTTAGGGAGAGAAGACAGTGCCCTAATCCCGCAGGAAGGGCCGCTCCCCAGTGGTCTCGCAGAGCTAAGGAGAGAAGGCAAATCCCTTATCAAGCAGGAAGGGTCGCTCCCCAGTGGTCTCGCAGAGCTAGGGAGAGGAGGCAGCGCCCTAATCCCGCAGAAAGCTCCTCTCCAGTGGTCTCGCAGAGCTGGGGAGAGAAGGCAGCGCCCTAATCCTGCAGGTAGGGCCGCTCCCACGTGGTCTCGCAGAGCTGGGAACAGGAGGCATCGCCCTAATCCTGCAGGAAGGGCTGCTCCCCACGCCCCTTGCAGAGCTAGGGAGAGGAGGCAGCGCCCTAATCCCACAGGAAGGGCCGCTCCCCAGTGGTCTCGCTGAGCTGTGGAGAGGAGGCAGCGTCCTAATCCCGCAGGAAGCGTTGCTCCCCAGTGGTCTCGCAGAGTTAGGGAGAGAAGACAGTGCCCTAATCCCGCAGGAAGGGCCCCTCTCCAGTGGTCTCACAGAGCTAGAGAGAGGAGGCAGCGCCCTAATCTCGCAGGAAGGGCCGCTGCCCAGTGGTCTCACAGAGCTAGGAAGAGGAGGCAGCGCCCTAATCCCGCAGAAAGCTCCTCCCCAGTGGTCTCGCAGAGTTAGGGAGAGAAAGCAGCGCCCTAATCCTGCAGGTAGGGTCGCTCCCACGTGGTCTCGCAGAGCTGGGAACAGGAGGCATCGCCCTAATCCTGCAGGAAGGGCTGCTCCCCAGGCAACTTGCAGAGCTAGGGAGAGAACGTAGCGCTTTAATCCCACAGTAAGGGCCGCTCCCCAGTGGTCTCGCAGAGCTGGGGAGAGAAGGAAGCGCGCAAATCCCGCAGGAAGGGCCGCTTCCCAGTGGTCTCGCGGAGTTAGGGAGAGAAGGCAGCACCCTAATCCCGCAAGAAAAGCAGTTCCCCAGTGTTCTCTCAGAGCTAGTGAGAGGAGGCAGCGCCCTAATCCCGCAGGAAGGGCCGCTTCCCAGTGTTCTCGAAGAGCTAGGGAGAGGAGGCAGCACCCAAATTCCGCAGAAAGTGTCGCTCCCTAGTGGTCTCGCAGAGCTGGGGGAAGGATGCAGCGCCCTAATCCCACAGGAAGGGCCGCTCCCCAGTGGTCTCGCTGAGCTGTGGAGAGGAGGCAGCGCCCTAATCCCGCAGGAAGGGTCGCTCCCCAGTGGTCTCGCTGTGCTAGGGAGTGGAGGCAGCGCCCGAATCCCGCAGGAAGGGCCTCTCCCCAGTGGTCTCGCAGAGCTAGAGAGAGTAGGCAGCACCCTAATCCCGCAGGAAGCAGCGCTCCCCAGTGGTCTCGCAGACCTAGGGAGAGGAGGCAGCGCCCTAATCCCACAGAAAGGGCTGCTCCTTTGCGGTCTCGCAGAGTTTGGGAGAGAAGGCAGCACCCTGATCCCGCAGGAAGCGTTGCTCCCCAGTGGTCTCGCAGAGCTAGGGAGTGAAGGTAGCGCCCTAATCCCGCAGGAAAAACAGTTCCCCAGTGGTCTCTCAGAGCTAGGGGGACTATGCAGTGCCCTAATCCCGCAGGATGGGCTGCTCCCCAGTGGTGTCGCAGAGCTAGGGAGAGAAAGCAGCACCCTAATCCCGCAGGAAGTTCCGCTCCCCAGTCATCTCGCAGAGCTAGGCAGTGAAGCGAGCCCCCAAATCCCGCAGGAAGGGCCGCTCCCTAGTGGTCTCGCAGAACTAGGGAGAGAAGGCAGCGCCCTAATCCCGCAGGAAGGGCCGCTCCCCAGTGGTCTCGAAGAGCTAGGGAGAGGAGGCAGCACCCTAATCCCCCAGGAAGGGTCGCTACCCAGTGGTCTTGCAGAGCTAGGGAGAGGAGGCAGCACCATAATCCCCCAGGAAGGGTCGCTACCCAGTCGTCTCGCAGACCTAAGTGGAGAAGACAGTGCCCTAATCCTGCAGGAAGGGCTGCTAACCAGTGATCTCGCAGAGCTAGGTCGAGGAGGCAGCGCCCTAATCCCACAGGAAGGGCAGCTCCCTCGTGGTCTCGCAGAGCTGGGGAGAGGAGGCAGCGCCCTAATCTCGCAGGAAGGGCCGCTCCTCAGTGGTCTCGCAGAGCTACGGAGAGAAGGCAGCGCCCTAATCCCGCAGGAACGACCGCTCCCCGGTGGTCTCGCAGACCTAGACAGAGAAGGCAGCGCCCTAATCCCGCAGGAAGGGCCGCTCCCCAGTGGTCTCGCAGAGCTAGGGAGAGGAGGCAGCGCCCTAATCCCGAAGGAAGGGCTGCTCACCAGGCCACTGGCAGAGCTGGGGAGGGAAGCCAGCGCCCCGCCCGCGCAGAAAGGGCCACTCCCCAGTGGTCTCGCAGAGCTAGGGAGAGAGAGCAACGCCCTAATCCTGCAGGAAGGGCTACTCCCCAGTGGTCTCGCAGATCTAGGGAGAGAAAGCGGCGCCCAAATCCCGCAGGATGGGCTGCTCCCCAGTGGTCTCGCAGAGCTAGGGAGAGAAGGAAGCACTGTAATCCCGCAGGAACGGTTGCTCCCCAGGAGTCTCTCAGAGCTAGGGAGAGAAGGCAGCCCCCTAATTCCGCAGGAACTGTTACTCCCCAGTAGTCTTGGAGAGCTAGAGAGAGAAGGCAGCGCCCTAATCCCGCAGGAAGGGCCGATCTCCAGTGGTCTCGCAGTTCTAGGGAGAGAGAGCAGCGCCCTAATCCTGCAGGAAGGTCTGCTCCCCAGCGGTTTCGCAGATCTAGGGAGAGAAAGCGGCGATCTAATCCCACAGGATGGCCTGCTCCCCAGTGGTCTCGCAGAGCTAGGTAGAGAAAGGAGCGCCCTAATCCCGAAGGATGGGCTGCACCCCAGTGGTCTCGTAGAGCTAGGGAGAGGAGGCGGTGTCCTAATCCCGCATTAAGGGCTGCTCCCCAGTGGTCTCGCAGAGCTAGAGAGTGATGGTGCCCTAATCCCGCAGGAAGGTCAGCTCCCTAGTGGTCTCGCAGAGCTAGAGAGAGAAGGCGGCGTCCTAATCCCGCAGGAAGGGCCGCTCCCCAGTGGTCTCGCAGAGCTAGGGTGGGAAGGCGGCGCCCTAATCATGCAGGAAGGGCCGATCCCCAGTGGTCTCGCAGAGCTAGGGAGAGAAAGCAGCGCCCTAATCCCACAGGATGGGCTGCCCCCCAGTGGTCTTGCAGAGCTAGGGAGAGATGGCAGCACCGTAATCCCGCAGGAACGGTTGCTCCCCAGTAGTCTCGCAGAGCTAGGGAGAGAAGGCAGCGCCCTAATTCCTCAGGAACTGTTACTCCCCAGTAGTCTTGCAGAGCTACGGAGAGAAGGCAGCGCCCTAATCCCGCAGGAAGGGCCGCTCCCCAGTGGTCTCGCAGAAATAGAGAGAGAAGGCAGCGACCTAATCCCGCAGGAAGGGCCGAGCCCCAGTGGTCTCGCAGAGCTAGGGGGAGAAGGCAGTGCCCTAATCCCACAGGAAGGGCCGCTCCCCAGTGGTCTGGCAGAGCAAGGGAGATATGGCAGCGCCCTAATCCCGAAGGAAGGGCCGCTCCCCAGTCATCTCGCAGAGCTAGGAAGAGAAGGCAGCGCCCTAATCCCGCAGGAAGGGCCGCTCCCCAGTGGTCTCGCAGAGCTAGAGAGAAGAGGCAGTGCCCTAATCCGGCAGGAATGACCGCTCCCCAGTGGTCTCGCAGAGCTAAGGAGAGAAGGTAGCGGCCTAATCCCGCAGGAAGGGCCGTTCCCCAGTGGTCTCGCAGAGCTAGGGAGAGGAAGCAGCGCCCTAATCCCACAGGAAGGTCTGCTCCTCAGTGGTGTCGCAGAGGTAGGGAGAGAAGGCAGCACCTAATCCTGCAGGAAGGGCTGCTCCCCATGGTCTTGGTAGAGCTGGGGGTGGAAGCCAGCGCCCCGCCCCAGCAGGAAGGGCCGCTCTCCAATGGTCTTGTAGAGCTAGGGAGAGAAGGCAGCGTCCTAATCCCGTAGTTAGGGCTGCTCCCCATGACCCTGGCAGAGCTGTGAAGGGAAGCCAGCGCCCAGCCCCAGCAGGAAGTTCCGCTCCCAAGTGGTCTCGCAGAGCTAGGGAGAGAAGGCAGCGCAATAATCCCATCGGAAAGGCCGCTCCCCAGTGGTCTCGCGGAGCTAGGGAGAGATGGGAGCGCCCTAATCCCGCAGGAAGGGGTGCTCCGCAGTCGTCTCGCAGAGCTAGGGAGAGAAGGCAGCGCCCTAATCCCGCAGGAAGGGCCGCTCCCCAATGGTCTCGCAAAGCTAGGGAGAGAAGGCAGCGTCCTAATACCGCAGGAAGGGTTGCTCCCCAGGCCCCTGGCAGAGCTGGGGAGGGAAGCCAGCGCCCCGCCCCCGCAGGAAGGGCCGCTCTCCAGTGGTCTCGCAGAGGTAGAGAGAGAAGGCAGCGCCCTAATCCCGCAGGAAGGGCCGAGCCCCAGTGGTCTCGCAGAGCTAGGGGGAGAAGGCAGTGCCCTAATTCCACAGGAAAGGCCGCTCCCCAGTGGTCTCGAAGACATAGGGATAGAAAGCAGCGTACTAATCCCTCTGGAATAGCCGTTCCCCAGTGGTCTAGCAGAGCTAGGTGAGAAGGCAGCGCCCTAATTCCAACGGGGGGGGGCGCTCCCCAGTGGTCTCGCAGAGCAAGGGAGATATGGCAGCACCCTAATCCCGCAGGAAGGGCCGCTCCGCAGTCATCTCGCAGAGCTAGGGAGAGAAGGCAGAGCCCTAATCCCACAGGAAGGGCTGCTCCCCAGTGGTGTCGCAGAGGTAGGGAGAGAAGGCAGTGCCTAATCTCGCAGGAAGGGCTGCTCCCCAGTGGTGTCGCAGAGGTAGGGAGAGAAGGCAGCGTCCTAATCCCGCAGGAAGTGCTGCTCCCCATGGTCTTGGCAGAGCTGGGGAGGGAAACCAGCGCCAGTCCCCAGCAGAAAGGGCCGCTCTCCAATGGTCTTGCAGAGCTAGGGAGAGAAGGCAGCGTCCAAATCCAGTAGGTAGGGCTGCTCCCCATGCCCCTAGCAGAGCTGAGGTGGGAAGCCAGCACCCCACCGCAGCAGGAAGTTCCGCTACCTAGTTGTCTTGCAGAACTAGAGAGAGAAGGCAGCGCCCTAATCCCGCAGGAAGGGCCGCTCCCCAGTGGTCTCGCAAAGCTAGAAAGAGAAGGCAGCGCCCTAATCCCGCAAGAAGGGCCGCCCCCCAGTGGTCTCGCAGAGCTAGGGAGAGGAAGCAGCGCAATAATCCTGCAGGAAGGGCCACTCCCCAGTGGTCTCGCAGAACTACGAAGAGACGGTAGCGCTCTAATCCCACAGGAACGGCCGCTCCCTAGTGGTCTCGCAGACCTAGGGAGAGAAGGCAGCACCCTAATCCCGCAGTATTGGCTGCACCCCAGTGGTCAAGCAGAGCTAGGAAAGAAGGCAGCGACCTAATCCCGCAGGAACGGCCGCTCCCCAGTGGTCTCAAAGAGCTAGGGAGAGGAGGGAGCGCCCTAATCCCGCAGGAAGGGCTGCTCCCCAGTGGTCTCGCAGAGCTAGAGAGAGAAGGAAGTCCCTTAATTCTGCAGGAAGGGCCACTCTCCAGTGGTCTCGCAGAGCTAGGGAGAGAATGCAGTGCCCTAATCCTGCAGGAAGGACTGCCCCCCAGAGGTATCGCAGAGCTAGGGAGAGAAGGTGGCGCCCTAATCCCGCAGTAAGAGCTGCTCCCCAGTGGTCTCG
The DNA here is from genome assembly GCF_025201925.1 of Gopherus flavomarginatus. Classification (NCBI taxonomy): domain Eukaryota; kingdom Metazoa; phylum Chordata; order Testudines; family Testudinidae; genus Gopherus; species Gopherus flavomarginatus. Next base: position 30,201,978 of record NC_066621.1, read on the forward strand.
CAGAGCTAGGAAGAGAAGACAGCACATTAATCCCGCAGGAAAGACTGCTCCCCAGTGGTCTCGCAGAGCTAGGGAGAGAAGGCAGCGCCATAATTCCGTAGGAAGGGCTGCTCCCCAGTGGTCTCGCAGAACTAGGGAGAGGTGGCAGCGCACTAATCCCGCAGGAAGGGCTTCAACCCAGTGGTCTCGCAGAGCTAGGGAAAGAAGGCAGGTCCCAAGTCCCGCAGGAATGGCCGCTAACCATTGGTCTCGCAGAGCTAGGGAGAGAAGCCAGCGCCCTAATCCCGCAGGAAGGGCCGCTCCCCAGTGGTCTCGCAGAGCTAGGGAGAGAAGGCAGCGCCCTAATCCCACAGGAACGGCTTCTCCCGAGTAGTCTCGCAGAGCTAGGGAGAGAAGGCAGCTGCCTTAACCTACAGAAAGGGCTGCTCCCCAGTGATCTCGCAGAGCTACGGAGAGAAGGCAGCGCCCTAATTCCGCATTAACGGACGCTCCCCAGTGCTCTCACAGAGCTGGGCAGAGAAGGCAGCGCCCTAATGCCGCAGGAACGGCCGCTCCCCGGTAGTCTCACAGAGCTAGAGAGAGATGTCATAGCCCTAATCCCGCAAGAAGGACTGCTCCCCAGTGGTCTCGCAGACCTAGTGAGAGGAGTCAGCACCACAATCCCGCACGAAGAGCCGCTGCCCAGTGGTCTCGCATAGCTATGGAGAGAAGTCAGCGCCCTAATCCCGCAGGAAGGGATGCTCCCCAGGCCCCTGGCAGAGCTGGGGAGGGAAGCCAGTGCCCTGCCCGCGCAGGAAGAGCCGCTCCCCAGTGGTCTCGCAAAGCTAGGGAGAGAAGGTGGCGACCTAATCCCGCAGGAAGAGCTGCTCCCCAATGGTCTCGCAGAGCTAGGAAGAGAAGACAGCGCCCTAATCCCGCAGGAAGGACTGCTCCCCAGTGGTCTCGCAGTGCTAGGGAGAGAAGGCAGCGCCATAATTCCGTAGGAAGGGATGCTCTCCAGTGGTCTCGCAGAGCTAGAAAGAGAAGGCGGCGCCCTAATCCCGCAGGAAGGGCCGCTCCCCAGTGTTCTCGCAGAGCTAGGGAGAGAATGCAGCACCATAATTCCGAAGGAATGGCCGCTCCCCAATGGTCTCGCAGAGCTAGGGGGAGAAGCCGGTGCCCTAATCCCGCAGGATGGGCCGATCCCCAGTGGTCTCGCAGAGGTAGGGAGAGAAGGCAGCGCCCTAATCCCGCAGAAAGGGCCGCTCCTCAGTAGTCTCGCAGAGCTAGGAAGAGAATGCGACGCCCTAATCCCAGAGGAAAGGCCACTCCCCAGTGGTTTCGCAAAGCAAGGGAGAGAAGGCAGCGTCCTAATACCGCTGGAAGAGCTGCTCCCCAATGGTCTCGCAGAGCTAGGGAGAGAAGTCAGTGCCATAATCTCGGAGGAAAGGCCACTCTCCATTGGTCTCGCAGAGCTAGGGAGAGGAGGCAGCGCCCAAAAGCCGCAGGGAGGGCTACTCCCTAGTGGTCTCACAGAGCTAGGGAGAGGAAGTAGCGCCCTAATCCCTCAGGAAGGTCCGCTCTCCAGTGGTCTCGCAAAGCTACGGAGATAAGGCAGCGCCCAAATGTCGCAGGAACGGCCGCTCCTCGGTGGTCTCGCAGAGCTAGAGAGACAAGGCATAGCCCTAATCCCGCAGTAAGGACTGCTCCACAGTGGTCTCGCAGACGTAGGGAGAGAAGTCAGCACCATAATCCCGCACGAAGAGCCGCAGCCCAGTGGTCTCGCATAGCTATGGAAAGAAGACAGCGAACTAATCCCGCAGGAAGAGCAGCTCCCCAGGACCCTTGCAGAGCTGGGGAGGGAAACCAGTGCCCTGCCCGCGCAGGAAGGGCCGCTCCCCAGTGGTCTCGCAGAGCTAGGGAGAGAATGCAGTGCCCTAATCCTGCAGGAAGGACTGCTCCCCAGTGGTCTCGCAGAGCTAGGGAGAGAAGGTGGCGCCCTAATCCCGCAGGAAGAGCTGCTCCCAATGGTATCGCAGAGCTAGGAAGAGAAGACAGCGCCCTAATCCCGCAGGAAGGAGTGCTTCCCAGTGGTCTCGCAGTGCTAGGGAGAGAAGGCATCGCCATAATTCCGTAGGAAGGGACGCTCCCCAGTGGTCTCGCAGTGCTAGAGAGAGAAGGCATCGCCATAATTTCGTAGGAAGGGACGCTCCCCATTGGTCTCTCAGAGCTAGGGAGAGAAGGCGGCACCCTGATCCCGCAGGAAGGGCCGCTCCCCAGTGTTCTCGCAGAGCTAGGAAGAAAATGCAGCACGCTAATCCCGCAGGAAGGACTGCTCCCCAGTGGTCTCGCAGAGCTAGAGAGAGAATGCAGCACCATAATTCCGCAGGAATGGCCTCTCCCCAGTGGTGTCGCAGAGCTAGGGAGAGAAAGCAGTGCCCTAATCCAGCAGGAAGGTCTGCTCCCCAGTGGTCTCGCAGAGCTAGGGAGAGAAGATGGCACCCTAATGCCGCAGGAATGGCAGCTCCCCAATGGTCTCGCAGAGCTAGGGCGAGAAGCCGGCGCCCTAATTCCGCAGGATGGGCCGATCCCCAGTGGTCTCGCAGAGGTAGGGAGAGAACTCAGCGCCCTAATCCCGCAGGAAAGGCCACTCCCCAGTGGTTTCGCAGAGGAAGGGAGAGAAGGTAGCGTCCTAATACCGCTGGAAGAGCTGCTCCCCAATGGTCTCGCAGAGCTAGGGAGAGAAGTCAGTGCCATAATCCCTTAGGAAAGGCCACTCTCCAGTAGTCTCGCAGAGCTAGGGAGAGGAGGCAGCGCCCAAAAGCCGCAGGGAGGGCTACTCCCTAGTGGTCTCACAGAGCGAGGGAGAGGAAGCAGCGCCCTAATCCCTCAGGAAGGGCCGCTCTCCAGTGGTCTCGCAAAGCTACGGAGATAAGGCAGCGCCCAAATGTCGCAGGAACGGCCGCTTCTCTGTGGTCTCGCAGAGCTAGAGAGAGAAGGCATAGCCCTAATCCCGCAGTAAGGACTGCTCCCCAGTGGTCTCGCAGAGCTAGGGAGAGAAGTCAGCACCATAATCCCGCACGAAGAGCCGCAGCCCAGTGGTCTCGCATAGCTATGGAAAGAAGGCAGCGAACCAATCCCGCAGGAAGAGCAGCTCCACAGGCCCCTAGCAGAGCTGGGGAGGGAAACCAGTGCCCTGCCCGCGCAGGAAGGGCCGGTAACCAGTGGTCTCGCAGAGCTAGGGAGAGAATGCAGTGCCCTAATCCTGCAGGAAGGACTGCTCCCCAGTGGTATCGCAGAGCTAGGGAGAGAAGGTGGCGCCCTAATCCAGCAGGAAGAGCTGCTCCCCAGTGGTCTCGCAGAGCTAGGAAGAGAAGACAGCGCCCTAATCCCGCAGGAAAGACTGCTCTCCAGTGGTCTCGCAGATCTAGGGAGAGAAGGCAGCGCCATAATTCCGTAGGAAGGGCCGCTCCCCAGTGTTCTCGCAGAGCTAGGGAGAGGTGGCAGCGCACTAATCCCACAGGAAGGGCTTCAACCCAGTGGTCTCGCAGAGCTAGGGAGAGAAGGCAGGTCCCAAGTCCCGCAGGAATGGCCGCTATCCATTGGTCTCGCAGAGCTAGGGAGAGAAGCCAGCGCTCTAATCCCGCAGGAAGGTCCACTCCCCAGTGGTCTCGCAGAGCTAGGTAGAGGAGGCAGCTCCCTAATCCCGCAGGAAGGTCCGCTCCAGAGAGGTCTCGCAGAGCTAGGGAGAGGAGGCAGAGCCCTAATCCCGCAGGAAGGGCCGCTCCCCAGTGGTCTCGCAGAGCTAGGGAGAGAAGGCAGCGCCCTAATCCCGCAGGAAGGGCTGCTCCCCAGTCGTCTCGCAGAGCTAGGGAGAGAAGGCAGCGCCCTAATCCCACTGGAACGGCTGCTCCCCAGTAGTCTCGCAGAGCTAGGGAGAGAAGGCAGCTGCCTAAACCTTCAGAAAGCGCTGCTCCCCAGTGGTTTCGCAGAGCTAGGGAGAGGAAGCAGCGCCCTAATCCCACTGGAACGGCTGCTCCCCAGTAGTCTCGCAGAGCTAGGGAGAGAAAGCAGCGCCCTAATTCCGCAGGAACGGACGCACCCCAGTGGTCTCACAGAGCTGGGGAGAGAAGGCAGCGCCCTAATGCCGCAGGAACGGCCGCTCCCCGGTAGTCTCGCAGAGCTAGAGAGAGATGGCATAGCCCTAATCCCGCAAGAAGGACTGCTCCCCAGTGGTCTCGCAGACCTAGTGAGAGAACTCAGCACCATAATCCCGCACGAAGAGCCGCTGCCCAGTGGTCTCGCGTAGCTATGGAGAGAAGGCAGCGCCCTAATCCCGCAGGAAGGGCTGCTCCCCAGGCCCCTGGCAGAGCTCTGGAGGGAAGCATGTGCCCTGCCCGCGCAGGAAGAGCCGCTCCCCAGTGGTCTCGCAAAGCTAGGGAGAGTATGCAGTGCCCTAATCCTGCAGGAAGAGCTGCTCCCAATGGTATCGCAGAGCTAGGAAGAGAAGACAGCGCCCTTATCCCGCAGGAAGGACTGCTCCCCAGCGGTCTCGCAGTGCTAGGGTGAGAAGGCAGCGCCATAATTCCGTAGGAAGGGACACTTCCCAGTGGTCTCGCAGAGCTAGGGAGAGAAGGGGGCGCCCTAATCCCGCAGGAAGGATTGCTCCCCAGTGGTCTCGCAGAGCTAGGGAGAGAATGCAGCACCATAATCCCGCAGGAATGGCCTCTCCCCAGTGGTGTCGCAGAGCTAGGGAGAGAAAGCAGTGCCCTAATCCCGCAGGAAGGTCTGCTCCCCAGTGGTCTCGCAGAGCTAGGGAGAGAAGATGGCACCCTAATGCCGCAGGAATGGCCGCTCCCCAATGGTCTCGCAGAGCTAGGGGGAGAAGCCGGCGCCCTAATCCCGCAGGATGGGCCGATCCCCAGTGGTCTCGCAGAGGTAGTTAGAGAAGGCAGCGCCCTAATCCCGCAGAAAGGGCCGCTCCTCAGTAGTCTCGCAGAGCTAGGAAGAGAATGCGACGCCCTAATCCCGCAGGAAAGGCCACTCCCTAGTGGTTTCGCAGAGCAAGGGAGAGAAGACAGCGTCCTAATACCGCTGGAAGAGCTGCTCCCCAATGGTCTCGCAGAGCTAGGGAGAGAAGTCAGTGCCATAATCCCAGAGGAAAGGCCATTCTAAAGTAGTCTCGCAGAGCTAGGGAGAGAATGCGACACCCTAATCCCGCAGGAAAGGCCACTCCCCAGTGGTTTCGCAGAGCAAGGGAGAGAAGGCAGCGTCCTAATACCGCTGGAAGAGCTGCTCCCCAATGGTCTCGCAGAGCTAGGGAGAGAAGTCAGTGCCATAATCCCGGAGGAAAGGCCATTCTAAAGTAGTCTCGCAGAGCTAGGGAGAGAATGCGACGCCCTAATCCCGCAGGAAAGGCCACTCCACAGTGGTTTCGCAGAGCAAGGGAGAGAAGGCAGCGTCCTAATACCGCTGGAAGAGCTGCTCCCCAATGGTCTCGCAGAGCTAGGGAGAGAAGTCAGTGCCATAATCCCAGAAGAAAGGCCACTCTAAAGTAGTCTCGCAGAGCTAGGGAGAGGAGGCAGCGCCCAAAAGCCGCAGGGAGGGCTACTCCCTAGTGGTCTCACAGAGCGAGGGAGAGGAAGCAGCGTCCTAATCCCTCAGGAAGGGCCGCTCTCCAGTGGTCTCGCAAAGATACGGTGATAATGCAGCGCCCAAATGTCGCAGGAACGGCCGCTCCTCGGTGGTCTCGCAGAGCTAGAGAGAGAAGGCATAGCCCTAATCCCGCAGTAAGGACTGCTCCCCAGTGGTCTCGCAGAGCTAGGGAGAGAAGTCAGCACCATAATCCCGCACGAAGAGCCGCAGCCCAGTGGTCTCGCATAGCTATGGAAAGAAGGCAGCGAACTAATCCCGCAGGAAGAGCAGCTCCCCAGGCCCCTTGCAGAGCTGGGGAGGGAAACCAGTGCCCTGCCCGCGCAGGAAGGGCCGCTAACCAGTGGTCTCGCAGAGCTAGGGAGAGAATGCAGTGCCCTAATCCTGCAGGAAGGACTGCTCCCCAGTGGTATCGCAGAGCTAGGGAGAGAAGGTGGCGCCCTAATCCCGCAGGAAGAGCTGCTCCCCAGTGGTCTCGCAGAGCTAGGAAGAGAAGACAGCGCCCTAATCCCGCAGGAAAGACTGCTCCCCAGTGGTCTCGCAGAGCTAGGGAGAGAAGGCAGCACCATAATTCCGTAGGAAGGAACACTCCCCAGTGGTCTCGCAGAGCTAGGGAAAAAAGGCGGCGCCCTAATCCCGCAGGAAGGGCCGCTCCCCAGTGTTCTCGCAGAGCTAGGAAGAGAATGCAGCACGCTAATCCCGCAGGAAGGACTGCTCCCCAGTGGTCTTGCAGAGCTAGGGAGAGAATGCAGCACCATAATTCCGCAGGAATGGCCTCTCCACAGTGGTGTCGCAGAGCTAGGGAGAGAGAGCAGTGCCCTAATCCCGCAGGAAGGTCTGCTCCCCAGTGGTCTCGCAGAGCTAGGGAGAGAAGATGGCACCCTAATGTCGCAGAAATGGCCGCTCCCCAATGGTCTCGCAGAGCTAGGGGGAGAAGCCGGCGCCCTAATCCCGCAGGATGCGCCGATCCCCAGTGGTCTCGCAGAGGTAGGGAGAGAAGGCAGCGCCCTAATCCCGCAGAAAGGGCTGCTCCTCAGCAGTCTCGCAGAGCTAGGAAGAGAATGCAACGCCCTAATCCCGCAGGAAAGGCCACTCCCCAGTGGTTTCGCAGAGCAAGGGAGAGAAGGCAGCGTCCTAATACCGCAGGAAGGGCCGAGCCCCAGTGGTCTCGCAGAGCTAGGGGGAGAAGGCAGTGCCCTAATTCCACAGGAAAGGCCGCTCCCCAGTGGTCTCGAAGACATAGGGATAGAAAGCAGCGTACTAATCCCTCTGGAATAGCCGTTCCCCAGTGGTCTAGCAGAGCTAGGTGAGAAGGCAGCGCCCTAATTCCAACGGGGGGGGGCGCTCCCCAGTGGTCTCGCAGAGCAAGGGAGATATGGCAGCACCCTAATCCCGCAGGAAGGGCCGCTCCGCAGTCATCTCGCAGAGCTAGGGAGAGAAGGCAGAGCCCTAATCCCACAGGAAGGGCTGCTCCCCAGTGGTGTCGCAGAGGTAGGGAGAGAAGGCAGTGCCTAATCTCGCAGGAAGGGCTGCTCCCCAGTGGTGTCGCAGAGGTAGGGAGAGAAGGCAGCGTCCTAATCCCGCAGGAAGTGCTGCTCCCCATGGTCTTGGCAGAGCTGGGGAGGGAAACCAGCGCCAGTCCCCAGCAGAAAGGGCCGCTCTCCAATGGTCTTGCAGAGCTAGGGAGAGAAGGCAGCGTCCAAATCCAGTAGGTAGGGCTGCTCCCCATGCCCCTAGCAGAGCTGAGGTGGGAAGCCAGCACCCCACCGCAGCAGGAAGTTCCGCTACCTAGTTGTCTTGCAGAACTAGAGAGAGAAGGCAGCGCCCTAATCCCGCAGGAAGGGCCGCTCCCCAGTGGTCTCGCAAAGCTAGAAAGAGAAGGCAGCGCCCTAATCCCGCAAGAAGGGCCGCCCCCCAGTGGTCTCGCAGAGCTAGGGAGAGGAAGCAGCGCAATAATCCCGCAGGAAGGGCCACTCCCCAGTGGTCTCGCAGAACTACGAAGAGACGGTAGCGCTCTAATCCCACAGGAACGGCCGCTCCCTAGTGGTCTCGCAGACCTAGGGAGAGAAGGCAGCACCCTAATCCCGCAGTATTGGCTGCACCCCAGTGGTCAAGCAGAGCTAGGAAAGAAGGCAGCGACCTAATCCCGCAGGAACGGCCGCTCCCCAGTGGTCTCAAAGAGCTAGGGAGAGGAGGGAGCGCCCTAATCCCGCAGGAAGGGCTGCTCCCCAGTGGTCTCGCAGAGCTAGGGAGAGAAGGAAGTGCCTTAATTCTGCAGGAAGGGCCACTCTCCAGTGGTCTCGCAGAGCTAGGGAGAGAATGCAGTGCCCTAATCCTGCAGGAAGGACTGCCCCCCAGAGGTATCGCAGAGCTAGGGAGAGAAGGTGGCGCCCTAATCCCGCAGTAAGAGCTGCTCCCCAGTGGTCTCGCAGAGCTAGGAAGAGAAGACAGCACATTAATCCCGCAGGAAAGACTGCTCCCCAGTGGTCTCGCAGAGCTAGGGAGAGAAGGCAGCGCCATAATTCCGTAGGAAGGGCTGCTCCCCAGTGGTCTCGCAGAACTAGGGAGAGGTGGCAGCGCACTAATCCCGCAGGAAGGGCTTCAACCCAGTGGTCTCGCAGAGCTAGGGAAAGAAGGCAGGTCCCAAGTCCCGCAGGAATGGCCGCTAACCATTGGTCTCGCAGAGCTAGGGAGAGAAGCCAGCGCCCTAATCCCGCAGGAAGGGCCGCTCCCCAGTGGTCTCGCAGAGCTAGGGAGAGAAGGCAGCGCCCTAATCCCACAGGAACGGCTTCTCCCGAGTAGTCTCGCAGAGCTAGGGAGAGAAGGCAGCTGCCTTAACCTACAGAAAGGGCTGCTCCCCAGTGATCTCGCAGAGCTACGGAGAGAAGGCAGCGCCCTAATTCCGCATTAACGGACGCTCCCCAGTGCTCTCACAGAGCTGGGCAGAGAAGGCAGCGCCCTAATGCCGCAGGAACGGCCGCTCCCCGGTAGTCTCACAGAGCTAGAGAGAGATGTCATAGCCCTAATCCCGCAAGAAGGACTGCTCCCCAGTGGTCTCGCAGACCTAGTGAGAGGAGTCAGCACCACAATCCCGCACGAAGAGCCGCTGCCCAGTGGTCTCGCATAGCTATGGAGAGAAGTCAGCGCCCTAATCCCGCAGGAAGGGATGCTCCCCAGGCCCCTGGCAGAGCTGGGGAGGGAAGCCAGTGCCCTGCCCGCGCAGGAAGAGCCGCTCCCCAGTGGTCTCGCAAAGCTAGGGAGAGAAGGTGGCGACCTAATCCCGCAGGAAGAGCTGCTCCCCAATGGTCTCGCAGAGCTAGGAAGAGAAGACAGCGCCCTAATCCCGCAGGAAGGACTGCTCCCCAGTGGTCTCGCAGTGCTAGGGAGAGAAGGCAGCGCCATAATTCCGTAGGAAGGGATGCTCTCCAGTGGTCTCGCAGAGCTAGAAAGAGAAGGCGGCGCCCTAATCCCGCAGGAAGGGCCGCTCCCCAGTGTTCTCGCAGAGCTAGGGAGAGAATGCAGCACCATAATTCCGAAGGAATGGCCGCTCCCCAATGGTCTCGCAGAGCTAGGGGGAGAAGCCGGTGCCCTAATCCCGCAGGATGGGCCGATCCCCAGTGGTCTCGCAGAGGTAGGGAGAGAAGGCAGCGCCCTAATCCCGCAGAAAGGGCCGCTCCTCAGTAGTCTCGCAGAGCTAGGAAGAGAATGCGACGCCCTAATCCCAGAGGAAAGGCCACTCCCCAGTGGTTTCGCAAAGCAAGGGAGAGAAGGCAGCGTCCTAATACCGCTGGAAGAGCTGCTCCCCAATGGTCTCGCAGAGCTAGGGAGAGAAGTCAGTGCCATAATCTCGGAGGAAAGGCCACTCTCCATTGGTCTCGCAGAGCTAGGGAGAGGAGGCAGCGCCCAAAAGCCGCAGGGAGGGCTACTCCCTAGTGGTCTCACAGAGCTAGGGAGAGGAAGTAGCGCCCTAATCCCTCAGGAAGGTCCGCTCTCCAGTGGTCTCGCAAAGCTACGGAGATAAGGCAGCGCCCAAATGTCGCAGGAACGGCCGCTCCTCGGTGGTCTCGCAGAGCTAGAGAGACAAGGCATAGCCCTAATCCCGCAGTAAGGACTGCTCCACAGTGGTCTCGCAGACGTAGGGAGAGAAGTCAGCACCATAATCCCGCACGAAGAGCCGCAGCCCAGTGGTCTCGCATAGCTATGGAAAGAAGACAGCGAACTAATCCCGCAGGAAGAGCAGCTCCCCAGGACCCTTGCAGAGCTGGGGAGGGAAACCAGTGCCCTGCCCACGCAGGAAGGGCCGCTCCCCAGTGGTCTCGCAGAGCTAGGGAGAGAATGCAGTGCCCTAATCCTGCAGGAAGGACTGCTCCCCAGTGGTCTCGCAGAGCTAGGGAGAGAAGGTGGCGCCCTAATCCCGCAGGAAGAGCTGCTCCCAATGGTATCGCAGAGCTAGGAAGAGAAGACAGCGCCCTAATCCCGCAGGAAGGAGTGCTTCCCAGTGGTCTCGCAGTGCTAGGGAGAGAAGGCATCGCCATAATTCCGTAGGAAGGGACGCTCCCCAGTGGTCTCGCAGTGCTAGAGAGAGAAGGCATCGCCATAATTTCGTAGGAAGGGACGCTCCCCATTGGTCTCTCAGAGCTAGGGAGAGAAGGCGGCACCCTGATCCCGCAGGAAGGGCCGCTCCCCAGTGTTCTCGCAGAGCTAGGAAGAAAATGCAGCACGCTAATCCCGCAGGAAGGACTGCTCCCCAGTGGTCTCGCAGAGCTAGGGAGAGAATGCAGCACCATAATTCCGCAGGAATGGCCTCTCCCCAGTGGTGTCGCAGAGCTAGGGAGAGAAAGCAGTGCCCTAATCCAGCAGGAAGGTCTGCTCCCCAGTGGTCTCGCAGAGCTAGGGAGAGAAGATGGCACCCTAATGCCGCAGGAATGGCAGCTCCCCAATGGTCTCGCAGAGCTAGGGCGAGAAGCCGGCGCCCTAATTCCGCAGGATGGGCCGATCCCCAGTGGTCTCGCAGAGGTAGGGAGAGAACTCAGCGCCCTAATCCCGCAGGAAAGGCCACTCCCCAGTGGTTTCGCAGAGGAAGGGAGAGAAGGTAGCGTCCTAATACCGCTGGAAGAGCTGCTCCCCAATGGTCTCGCAGAGCTAGGGAGAGAAGTCAGTGCCATAATCCCTTAGGAAAGGCCACTCTCCAGTAGTCTCGCAGAGCTAGGGAGAGGAGGCAGCGCCCAAAAGCCGCAGGGAGGGCTACTCCCTAGTGGTCTCACAGAGCGAGGGAGAGGAAGCAGCGCCCTAATCCCTCAGGAAGGGCCGCTCTCCAGTGGTCTCGCAAAGCTACGGAGATAAGGCAGCGCCCAAATGTCGCAGGAACGGCCGCTTCTCTGTGGTCTCGCAGAGCTAGAGAGAGAAGGCATAGCCCTAATCCCGCAGTAAGGACTGCTCCCCAGTGGTCTCGCAGAGCTAGGGAGAGAAGTCAGCACCATAATCCCGCACGAAGAGCCGCAGCCCAGTGGTCTCGCATAGCTATGGAAAGAAGGCAGCGAACCAATCCCGCAGGAAGAGCAGCTCCACAGGCCCCTAGCAGAGCTGGGGAGGGAAACCAGTGCCCTGCCCGCGCAGGAAGGGCCGGTAACCAGTGGTCTCGCAGAGCTAGGGAGAGAATGCAGTGCCCTAATCCTGCAGGAAGGACTGCTCCCCAGTGGTATCGCAGAGCTAGGGAGAGAAGGTGGCGCCCTAATCCAGCAGGAAGAGCTGCTCCCCAGTGGTCTTGCAGAGCTAGGAAGAGAAGACAGCGCCCTAATCCCGCAGGAAAGACTGCTCTCCAGTGGTCTCGCAGATCTAGGGAGAGAAGGCAGCGCCATAATTCCGTAGGAAGGGCCGCTCCCCAGTGTTCTCGCAGAGCTAGGGAGAGGTGGCAGCGCACTAATCCCGCAGGAAGGGCTTCAACCCAGTGGTCTCGCAGAGCTAGGGAGAGAAGGCAGGTCCCAAGTCCCGCAGGAATGGCCGCTATCCATTGGTCTCGCAGAGCTAGGGAGAGAAGCCAGCGCTCTAATCCCGCAGGAAGGTCCACTCCCCAGTGGTCTCGCAGAGCTAGGGAGAGGAGGCAGCTCCCTAATCCCGCAGGAAGGTCCGCTCCAGAGAGGTCTCGCAGAGCTAGGGAGAGGAGGCAGAGCCCTAATCCCGCAGGAAGGGCCGCTCCCCAGTGGTCTCGCAGAGCTAGGGAGAGAAGGCAGCGCCCTAATCCCGCAGGAAGGGCTGCTCCCCAGTCGTCTCGCAGAGCTAGGGAGAGAAGGCAGCGCCCTAATCCCACTGGAACGGCTGCTCCCCAGTAGTCTCGCAGAGCTAGGGAGAGAAGGCAGCTGCCTAAACCTTCAGAAAGCGCTGCTCCCCAGTGGTTTCGCAGAGCTAGGGAGAGGAAGCAGCGCCCTAATCCCACTGGAACGGCTGCTCCCCAGTAGTCTCGCAGAGCTAGGGAGAGAAAGCAGCGCCCTAATTCCGCAGGAACGGACGCACCCCAGTGGTCTCACAGAGCTGGGGAGAGAAGGCAGCGCCCTAATGCCGCAGGAACGGCCGCTCCCCGGTAGTCTCGCAGAGCTAGAGAGAGATGGCATAGCCCTAATCCCGCACGAAGAGCCGCTGCCCAGTGGTCTCGCATAGCTATGGAGAGAAGGCAGCGCCCTAATCCCGCAGGAAGGGCTGCTCCCCAGGCCCCTGGCAGAGCTCTGGAGGGAAGCATGTGCCCTGCCCGCGCAGGAAGAGCCGCTCCCCAGTGGTCTCGCAAAGCTAGGGAGAGTATGCAGTGCCCTAATCCTGCAGGAAGAGCTGCTCCCAATGGTATCGCAGAGCTAGGAAGAGAAGACAGCGCCCTTATCCCGCAGGAAGGACTGCTCCCCAGCGGTCTCGCAGTGCTAGGGTGAGAAGGCAGCGCCATAATTCCGTAGGAAGGGACGCTTCCCAGTGGTCTCGCAGAGCTAGGGAGAGAAGGGGGCGCCCTAATCCCGCAGGAAGGACTGCTCCCCAGTGGTCTCGCAGAGCTAGGGAGAGAATGCAGCACCATAATCCCGCAGGAATGGCCTCTCCCCAGTGGTGTCGCAGAGCTAGGGAGAGAGAGCAGTGCCCTAATCCCGCAGGAAGGTCTGCTCCCCAGTGGTCTCGCAGAGCTAGGGAGAGAAGATGGCACCCTAATGCCGCAGGAATGGCCGCTCCCCAATGGTCTCGCAGAGCTAGGGGGAGAAGCCGGCGCCCTAATCCCGCAGGATGGGCCGATCCCCAGTGGTCTCGCAGAGGTAGTTAGAGAAGGCAGCGCCCTAATCCCGCAGAAAGGGCCGCTCCTCAGTAGTCTCGCAGAGCTAGGAAGAGAATGCGACGCCCTAATCCCGCAGGAAAGGCCACTCCCTAGTGGTTTCGCAGAGCAAGGGAGAGAAGACAGCGTCCTAATACCGCTGGAAGAGCTGCTCCCCAATGGTCTCGCAGAGCTAGGGAGAGAAGTCAGTGCCATAATCCCAGAGGAAAGGCCATTCTAAAGTAGTCTCGCAGAGCTAGGGAGAGAATGCGACACCCTAATCCCGCAGGAAAGGCCACTCCCCAGTGGTTTCGCAGAGCAAGGGAGAGAAGGCAGCGTCCTAATACCGCTGGAAGAGCTGCTCCCCAATGGTCTCGCAGAGCTAGGGAGAGAAGTCAGTGCCATAATCCCGGAGGAAAGGCCATTCTAAAGTAGTCTCGCAGAGCTAGGGAGAGAATGCGACGCCCTAATCCCGCAGGAAAGGCCACTCCACAGTGGTTTCGCAGAGCAAGGGAGAGAAGGCAGCGTCCTAATACCGCTGGAAGAGCTGCTCCCCAATGGTCTCGCAGAGCTAGGGAGAGAAGTCAGTGCCATAATCCCAGAAGAAAGGCCACTCTAAAGTAGTCTCGCAGAGCTAGGGAGAGGAGGCAGCGCCCAAAAGCCGCAGGGAGGGCTACTCCCTAGTGGTCTCACAGAGCGAGGGAGAGGAAGCAGCGTCCTAATCCCTCAGGAAGGGCCGCTCTCCAGTGGTCTCGCAAAGATACGGTGATAATGCAGCGCCCAAATGTCGCAGGAACGGCCGCTCCTCGGTGGTCTCGCAGAGCTAGAGAGAGAAGGCATAGCCCTAATCCCGCAGTAAGGACTGCTCCCCAGTGGTCTCGCAGAGCTAGGGAGAGAAGTCAGCACCATAATCCCGCACGAAGAGCCGCAGCCCAGTGGTCTCGCATAGCTATGGAAAGAAGGCAGCGAACTAATCCCGCAGGAAGAGCAGCTCCCCAGGCCCCTTGCAGAGCTGGGGAGGAAAACCAGTGCCCTGCCCGCGCAGGAAGGGCCGCTAACCAGTGGTCTCGCAGAGCTAGGGAGAGAATGCAGTGCCCTAATCCTGCAGGAAGGACTGCTCCCCAGTGGTATCGCAGAGCTAGGGAGAGAAGGTGGCGCCCTAATCCCGCAGGAAGAGCTGCTCCCCAGTGGTCTCGCAGAGCTAGGAAGAGAAGACAGCGCCCTAATCCCGCAGGAAAGACTGCTCCCCAGTGGTCTCGCAGAGCTAGGGAGAGAAGGCAGCACCATAATTCCGTAGGAAGGAACACTCCCCAGTGGTCTCGCAGAGCTAGGGAAAAAAGGCGGCGCCCTAATCCCGCAGGAAGGGCCGCTCCCCAGTGTTCTCGCAGAGCTAGGAAGAGAATGCAGCACGCTAATCCCGCAGGAAGGACTGCTCCCCAGTGGTCTTGCAGAGCTAGGGAGAGAATGCAGCACCATAATTCCGCAGGAATGGCCTCTCCACAGTGGTGTCGCAGAGCTAGGGAGAGAGAGCAGTGCCCTAATCCCGCAGGAAGGTCTGCTCCCCAGTGGTCTCGCAGAGCTAGGGAGAGAAGATGGCACCCTAATGTCGCAGAAATGGCCGCTCCCCAATGGTCTCGCAGAGCTAGGGGGAGAAGCCGGCGCCCTAATCCCGCAGGATGCGCCGATCCCCAGTGGTCTCGCAGAGGTAGGGAGAGAAGGCAGCGCCCTAATCCCGCAGAAAGGGCTGCTCCTCAGCAGTCTCGCAGAGCTAGGAAGAGAATGCAACGCCCTAATCCCGCAGGAAAGGCCACTCCCCAGTGGTTTCGCAGAGCAAGGGAGAGAAGGCAGCGTCCTAATACCGCTGGAAGAGCTGCTCCCCAATGGTCTCGCAGAGCTAGGGAGAGAAGTCAGTGCCATAATCCCGGAGGAAAGGCCACTCTCCAGTGGTCTCGCAGAGCTAGGGTGAGAAGGCGGCGCCCTAATCCCGCGGGAAGAGCCCATCCCCAGTGGTTTCGCAGAGAAAGGGAAAGGAGGCATCGTCCTAATACCGCAGGAAGGGATGCTCCCCAGGCCCCTGGCAGAGCTGGGGAGGGAAGCCAGAGCCCCGTCCTCGCAGGAAGGGCCGATCTCCAGTGGTCTCGCAGAGCTAGGGAGAGAAGGCGGCGCCCTAATCCCGCAGGAAGGTCCGCTCCCCAGTGGTCTCACAGAGCTAGGGAGAGAAGGCAGCGCCCTAACCCCGCAGGAAGGGCCACTCCCCAGTGGTCTCGCAGAGCTAGAGAGAGAAGTTAGCGCACTAATTCCGCAGGAAAGGCAGCTCCCCAGTGGTCTCTCAGAGCTAAGGAGAGAAGGCAGCGTCCTATTCCCACAGGAACGACTGCTCCCCAGTGGTCTCACAGAGCTAGGGAGAGGAGGGAGCGCCCTAATCCCACAGGAAGGGCTACTCCCCAGTGGTCTCGCAGAGCTAGGGAGAGAAGGCAGTGCCCTAATCCTGCAGGAAGGGCCACTCTCCAGTGGTCTCGAAGAGCTAGGGAGAGGAGGCAGCTCCCTAATCCCGCAGGAAAGGCCACTCCCCAGTAGTCACGCAGAGCTAATGATAGAGGCAGCGCCCTAATTCCACATGAACGGCTGCTTCCCAGTTGTCTCGCAGAGATAGGGAGAGGAGGCAGCGCCCTAAAGCCACAGGGAGGGCTGCTCCCCAGTGGTCTCGAAGAGCTAGGGAGAGGAAGCAGCGCCCTAATCCCTCAGGATGGGCCGCTCCCCAGTGGTCTCGCAAAGCTATGGAGAGAATGCAGCGCCCTAATGCCGCAGAAACGGCCGCTCCCGGTGGTTTCGTAGAGCTAGAGAGAGATGGCATAGCCCTAATCCCGCAGGAAGGACTGCTCCCCAGTGGTCTCGCAGACCTAGTGAGAGAAGTCAGCACCATAATCCCGCACGAAGAGCCGCTGCCCAGTGGTCTCGCATAGCTATGTAGAGAAGTCAGCGCCCTTATCCCGCAGGAAGGGCTGCTTCCCAGGCCCCTGGCAGAGCTGGGGAGGGGAGCCAATACCCTGCCCGCACTGGAAGAGCCGCTCCCCAGTGGTCTCGCAGAGCTAGGGAGAGAATGCAGTGCCCTAATTCTGCAGGAATGACTGCTCCCCAGTGGTCTCGCAGAGCTAGGGAGAGAAGGGGGCGCCCTAATCCCGCAGGAATAGCTGCTCCCCAATGGTCTCGCAGAGGTAGGAAGAGAAGGCAGCGCCCTAATCCCGCAGGAAGGATTGCTCCCCAGTGGTCTCGCAGTGCTAGGCAGAGAAGACAGCGCCATAATTCCATAGGAAGGGACGCTCCCCACTGGTCTCGCAGAGCTAGGGAGAGAAGGAGGCGCCCTAATCCCACAGGAATGGCCGCTCCCCAGTGTTCTCGCAGAGCTAGGAAGAGAATGCAGCGCCCTAATCCCGCAGGAAGGACTGCTCCCCAGTGGTCCCGCAGAGCTAGGGAGAGAAGGCAGCGCCTTAATCCCGCAGGAAGGGCCGCTCCCCAGTGGTCTAGCAGAGCTAGGGAGAGAAGGCAGCGCCTTAATCCCGCAGGAAGGGCTGCTCCCCAGTGGTCTCGCAGAGCTAGGGAGAGAAGGTGGCACCCTAATCCCGCAGCATGAGCTGCTCCCCAATAGTCTCACAGAGCTAGGAAGAGAAGGCAGAGCCCTAATCCCGCAGGAAGGACTGCTCCCCAGTCGTCTCGTAGAGCTAGGGAGAGAAGACGGGGCCCTAATAACGCAGGAAGTGCCGCTCCCCAGGGGTCTCGCAGAGCTACGAAGAGAATGCACTGCCCTAATCCCTCAGGAAGGACTGCTCCCCAGTGGTCTGGCAGAGCTAGGGAGAGAAGGCAGCACCATAATTCTGCAGGAATGGCCTCTCCCCAGTGGTGTCGCAGTGCTAGGGAGAGAAGGTGGCGCCCTAATCCCGATGAAAAGGCCACTCCTCAGTGGTTTCGCAGAGCAAGGGAGAGAAGCTGGTGTCCTAATACCGCTTGAAGGGCTGCTCCGCAGGCCCCTGGCAGAGATTTGGAGGGAAGCCAGACCCCGCCCCAGCAGGAAGGGCCGATCCCCAGTGGTCTCGCAGAGCTAGGGAGAGAAGACAGCACCCTAATCCCGCAGGAAGGTCCGATCCCCAGTGGTCTCCCAGAGCTAGGGAGAGAAGGCAGAGCCCTAATACCGCAGGAAGAGCTGCTCCCCAATGGTCTCGTAGAGCTAGGGAGAGAAGTCAGTGCCATAATCCCGGAGGAACGGCCGCTCCCCAGTGGTCTCGCAGAGCTAGGGTGAGATGGCGGTGCCCTAATCCCGCGGGAAGGGCCCATCCCCAGTGATTTCGCAGTGCAAGGAGTTGAGGCAGCGTCCTTATACCGCAGGAAGGGATGCTCCGCAGGCCCCTGGCAGAGCTGGGGAGGGAAGCCAGAGCCCCGCCCCCGCAGGAAGGGCCGATCCCAAGTGGTCTCGCCGAGCTAGGAGGAGAAGACGGCTTCCTAATCCCGCAGGAAGGGCCGCTCCCCAGTGGTCTCGCAGAGATTGGTAGAGAAGGCTGCACGCTAATCCCGCAGGAAGAGCTGCTCCCCAGTGGTCTCGCAGAGCTAGGGTGAGATGGCAGCGCCCTAATCCCGCGAGAAGGGCCCATCCCCAGTGATTTCGCTGTGAAAAAGAGAGGAGGCAGCGTCCTAATACCGCAGGAAGGGATGCTCCCCAGGCCCCTGACAGAGCTGGGGAGGGAAGCCAGAGCCCCGTCCCCGCAGGAAGGGCCGATCTCCAGTGGTCTCGCCGAGCTAGGAGGAGAAGACGGCGTCCTAATCCCGTAGGAAGAGCCGCTCCCCAGTGGTCTCGAAGAGATGGGGAGAGAAGACAGCACACTAATCCCGCAGGAAGGGCTGCTCCCCAGTGGTCTCGCAGAGCTAGGGAGAGAAGGTAGCACCCTAGTCCCGCAGTAACGTCCGCTCCCCAGTGGTCTCGCAGAGCTAGGGAGAGAAGGCAGCGCCTTAACTCCGAAGGAAGGGCCGCTCCCCAGTGGTTTCGCAGAGCTAGGGAGAGAAGGCAGCGCCCTAATCCCGCAGGAAGGGCCGATCCCCAGTGGTCTCCCAGAGCTAGGGAGTGGAGGCAGCGCCCTAATCTTTCAGGAAGAGCTGCTCCCCAGTGGTGTCGCAGAGGTAGGGAGAGAAGGCAGCGCCTAATCCCGCAGGAAGAGCTGCTCCCCATGGTTTTGGCAGAGCTGGAGAGGGAAGCCAGCGCCCCGCCCCAACAGGATGTTCCGTTCCCCAATGGTCTCTCAGAGCAAGGGAGAGAAGGCAGCACCCTAATCCCGCAGGAAGGGCCGTTCCCCAGTGGTCTCGCAGAGCTAGGGGAGAAGGCAGCGCCCTAATCCCGCAGGAAAGGCTGCTCCCCAGTCATCTCGCAGAGCTAGGGAGAGGAGGCAGCGCCCTAATCCCGCAGGAAGGGCCGTTCCCCAGTGGTCTCGCAGAGCTAGGGGAGAAGGCAGCGCCCTAATCCCGCAGGAAGGGCCGCTCCCCAGTCATCTCGCAGAGCTAGGGAGAGAATGCAGCACCCTAAACCCACAGGGAGGGCTGCTCCCCAGTGGTCTCGCAGAGCTAGGGAGAGAAGGTAGCGCCCTAATCCTTCAGGAAGGGCTGTTCCCTAGGCCCTTGGTAGAGATGGGGAGGGATGCCAGGACCCCTCCCACGAAGGAAGGTCCGCTCCCCAGTGGTCTCACAGAGCTAGTGAGAGAAGGCAGCGTCCATATCCCACAGGAAGTGCTACTAAGCCGTGGTCTCGCAGAGCTAGGGAGAGGAGGCAGCACTCTAATCCCGGAGGAACGGCCGCTCCCCAGTGGTCTCGCAGAGCTAGGGAGAGAAGGCAGCGCCCTAACCCCGCAGGAAGGGCTGCTCCCCAGTGCTCTCGCAGAGCTAGGGAGAGAAGGCAGCGCCCTAACCCCGCAGGAAGGGCTGCTCCCCCGTGGTCTCGAAGAGCAATGGAGAGGAGGCGATGCCCTAATCCCGCAGGAAGTGCTGCTCCCCAGTTGTCTCGCAGAGCTGGGGAGGGAAGGCAGCGCCCTAACCCCGCAGGAAGGGCTTTTCCCCAGTGGTCTCGCAGAGCTAGGGAGAGAAGGCAGCGCCCTAATCCCGCAGGAAGGGCCGCTCCCCAGTGGTCTCGCAGAGATGGGGAGAGGAGGTAGCGCCCGAATCCCGCAGGAAGGGCTGCTCCCCAGTGGTCTCGTATAGCTAGGGAGAGAAGGCAGCACCCTAATCCCGCAGGAACGGCCGCTCCCCAGCGGTCTCGCAGAGCTAGGGAAAGAAGGCAGCGCCTTAATCCCGCAGGAAGGGCCGCTCCCCAGTGGTCTAGCAGAGCTAGGGAGAGAAGGCAGCGCAATAATCCCGCAGGAAGGGCTGCTCCCCAGAGGTCTCGCAGACCTAGGGAAAGAAGGCAGCGCCATAATCTCGCAGGAAGATCCGCTCCCCAGTGGTCTCGCAGAGCTAGGGAGAGAATTCAGCACCCTAATCCAGCAGGAACGGCTGCTCCCCAGGCCCCTGGCAAAGCTGGAGAGGGAAGCCAGCGCCCCGCCTCCGAACAGGGTCTGCTATCCAGCGGTCTCGCAGAGCTAGGGAGAGAAGGCGGCGCCCTAATCCCGGAGGAAAGGCCTCTCCCCAGTGGTCTCGCAGAGCTAGAGAGAGAAAGGAGCGCCTTTGTCTCGCAAGAAGGGCTGCTCCCCAGTGGTCTCGTAGAGCAAGGGAGAGGAGGCGATGCCCTAATCCCGCAGGAAGTGCTGCTCCCCAGTTGTCTCGCAGAGCTGGGGAGGGAAGGCAGCGCTCTAATCCCGCAGGAATGGCAGCTCCCCAGTGGTCTCGCAGAGCTACGGAGAGAAGGCGACGCCCTAATCCCGCAAGAAGGGCCGCTCTCCAGTGGTCTTGCTGAGCTAGGGTGAGAAGGCAGCGCCATAATCTCGCAGAAAGATCCGCTCCCCAGTGGTCTCGCAGAGCTAGGGAGAGAAGGCGGCGCCCAAATCCCGCAGGAAGGGCTACTCTCCACGCTCCTGGCAGAGCTGGGGGGGGAAGCCAACGCCCCGCCCATGTAGTAAGGGCCGCTCCCCAGTGGTCTCGCAGAGCTAGGGAGAGAAGCCAGCGCCCTAATCCTGAAGGAAAGGCTGCTCCCCAGTGGTCTCGCAGAGCTAGGGATAGAAGGCGGCGCCCTAATCCCACAGGAAGGCCGCTCCCCAGTGGTCTCGTAGAGCTAGGGATAGAAGGCGGCGCCCTAATCCCGCAGGAAAGGCTGCTCCCCAGTGGTCTCGCAGAGCTATGGAGAGGAGGCGGTGCCCTAATCCCACAGGAAGGGCTGCTCCCCAGTGATCTCGCAGAGCTAGGGAGAGAAGGCATCGCTCTAATCCCGCAGGTACGGTCGCTCGCCAGTGGTCTCGCAGAGTTAGGGAGAGATTGGGGTGCCCTAATCCCGCAGAAAGGGCCGCTCCCCACTGGTCTCGCAGAGCTAGGGAGAGAAAGCGGCGCATTAATCCTGCAGGAAAGGCCGCTCCCAGTGGTCTCGCAGAGCTAGGGAGAGAAGGCGGTGCCCTAATCCCGCAGAAAGGGTCGATCCCCAGTGGTCTCGCAGAGCTATGGAGAGAAGGCAGCGTCCTAATTCCGCAGAAATGGCCGCTCCCCAGGGGTCTGGCAGAGCTAGGGAGAGAATGCAGCGCCCTAATCCTGCAGGAAGTTCCGCTCCTCCGTGGTCTCGCAGACCTAGGGAGAGAAGGCAGCGCCCTAATCCCGTTGGAAGGGTTGCTCCCAAGTGGTCTCGCAGAGCTAGGGAGAGAAGGCAGCGCCCTAATCCCGCAGGAAGAGCCGCTCCCCAGTGATCTCGCAGAACTAGGGAGAGGAGGCAGCGCCCTAATCCCGCTGGAAGGTCCGCTCCCAAGTGGTCTCGCAGAGCTAGTGAGAGGAAGCAGCGCCCTAATGCTGCAGGAAGGGCCGTTCCCCAGTGGTCTCGCATAAGTAGGGAGAGCTGGCAGTGCCCAAATCCCGCAGGAAGAGCCGCTCCCCAGTTTTCTCGCAGAGCTAGGGAGAGATGGCAGCGCCCTAATCCCGCAGGAAGGGCCGCTCCCCAGTCATCTCGTACAGCTAGGGAGAGAAGGTAGCGCCCAAATCCCGCAGGAAGGGCCGCTCCCTACTGGTCTCGCAGAGCTAGAGAGAGGAAGCAGCGCCCTAATCCCGCAGGGAGGGCTGCTCCCCAGTGGTCTCGCAGAGCTAGAGAGAGGAAGCAGCGCCCAAATCCCGGAGGAACGGTCGCTCCACAGTGGTCTCGCAGAGCTAGGGAGAGAAGGCAGCGCCCTAATCCCGCAGGAAGAGCTGTTCCCCAGTAGACTCGCAGAGTTAGGGAGAGAAGGCAGCGTCCTCATCCCGCAGGAAGGGCTGCTCCCCAGTGGTCTCGCAGAGCTAGGGAGAGGATGCAGCGCACTAAGCCCACAGGAAGGGCTGCTCCCCAGTGGTTTCGCAGAGCTAGGGAGAGAAGGCAGCGTCCTAATCCCGTAGGTAGGGCTGCTCCCCATGCCCCTGGCAGAGCTGGGGTTGGAAGCCAGGGCCTCGCCCCGGCAGGAAGGGCCACTCCCAAGTGGTCTCGCAGTGCTAGGGAGAGATCTTAGCGCCCTAATGCCGCAGTAAGGGGTGCTCCGCAGTCGTCTCGGAGATCTATTGAGAGAAGGCAGCGCCCTAATCCCGCAGGAACGAACGCTCTCCAGTGGTCTCGCAGAGCTTGGGAGAGAAGGCAGCGCAGAAATCCAGCAGGAAGGGCCGCTCCCCAGTGGTCTCGCAGAGCTAGGGAGAGAATGCAGCGCCCTAAACCCACAAGGAAGGCTGCTCCCCAGTGGTCTCGCAGAGCTAGGGAGAGAAGGCGGCGCCCTAATCCCGCAGGAAGGGCCGCTCTCCAGTGTTCTCGCAGAGCTAGGAAGAGAATGCAGCGCCCTAATCCCGCAGGAAGGACTGCTCCCCAGTGGTCTCGCAGAGCTAGGGAGAGAAGGCAGCGCCTTAATCCCGCAGGAAGGGCCGCTCCCCAGTGGTCTAGCAGAGCTAGGGGGAGAAGGCAGCGCCCTAATGCCGCAGGAAGGAAACCTCCCCAGTGGTCTCGCAGAGATGGGGAGAGGAGGCAGCGCCCTAATCCCGCAGGAAGGGCTGCTCCTCAGTGGTCTAGCAGAGCTAGGGAGAGGATGCACCGGCCTAATCCCACAGGAAGGGCTGCTCCCCAGTGGTTTCGCAGAGCTAGGGAGAGAAGGCAGCGCCCTAATCCCGCAGGAAGGGCTGTTCCCGAGTGGTCTCGCAGAGCTTGGAAGAGGAGTTAGCGCCCTAATCCCGCAGGAAGGGCTGATCTCCAGGCCCTTGGCAGAGCTGGGGAGGGAAGCCAGCACCCCGCCCAGGAAGGAAGGTCCGCTCCCCAGTGGTCTCTCAGAGCTAGTGAGAGATGGCAGCGTCCTAATCCCACAGGAAGAGCTGCTTCCCAGTGGTCTCACAGAGCTAGGGAGAGGAGGGAGCTCCCTAATCCCGCAGGAAGGGCTGCTCCACAGTGGTCTCGCAGAGCTAGGAAGAGAAGGCAGCGCCCTAATCCCGCAGGAACGGTCGCTCCCCAGTGGTCTCGCAGAGCTAGGGTGAGAAGGCGGCGCCCTAACCAAGCAGGAAGGGCAGATCCCCAGTGGTCTCGCAGAGTTAGGGAGAGAAGGTGGCGCCCTAATCCCGCAGGAAGGGCCGCTCCCCCGTGGTTTGACAGAGGTAGGGAGAGAAGGCAGCGCCCCGCCCCTGCATAAAGGGGCGCTCAGTGGTCTTGCAGAGCTAGGAGGAGAAGGTAGCGCCATAATGCCACAGGATGGGACGCTCCCCAGTGGTCTCGCAGAGCTAGAGACAGGAGGCAGTTCCCTATTCCCGCAGGAAGAGCGGCTCGCCAGTGGTCTCGCAGAGCTAGGGATAGCAGGCAGTGCTCTAATCCCGCAGGAAGGGGTGCTCCCCAGAGGTCTCGCAGACCTAGGGAAAGAAGGCAGCGCCATAATCCAGTAGGAATGGCTGCTCCCCAGGCCCCTGGCAAAGCTGGAGAGGGAAGCCAGCGCCCCGCCCGCGAACAGGGTTCGCTATCCAGTGGTCTCGCAGAGCTAGGGAGAGAAGGCGGCGCCCTAACCCCGGAGGAAAGGCCTCTCCCCAGTGGTCTCGCAGAGCTAGGGAGAGAAAGGAGCGCCTTTATCTCGCAGGAAGGGCTGCTCCCCAGTTGTCTCGCAGAGCAGGGGAGGGAAGGCAGCGCACTAATCCCGCAGGAATGGCAGCTTCCCAGTGGTCTTGCAGAGCTAGTGTGAGAAGGCAGCGCCATAATCTCGCAGAAAGATCAGCTCCCCAGTGGTCTCGCAGAGCTAGGGAGAGAATGCATCTCCCTTATCCCGCAGGAAGGGCTGCTCCCCAGGCCTCTGGCAGAGCTGGGGGGGGAAGCCAACGCCCCGCCCGTGTAGTAAGGGCCGCTCCCCAGTGGTCTCGCAGAGCCATAGAGAGAAACCAGCGCCCTAATCCTGAAGGAAAGGCTGCTCCCCAGTGGTCTCGCAGAGCTAGGGATAGAAGGCGGCGCCCTAATCCCGCAGGAATGGCTGCTCCCCAGTGGTCTCGCAGAGCTATGGAGAGGAGGCGGTGCCCTAATCCCACAGGAAGGGCTGCTCCCCAGTGATCTCGCAGAGCTAGGGAGAGAAGGCGTCGCTCTAATCCCGCAGGAACGGTCGCTCGCCAGTGGTCTCACAGAGTTAGGGAGAGATTGGGGTGCCCTAATCCCGCAGAAAGGGCCGCTCCCCACTGGTCTCGCAGAGCTAGGGAGAGAAAGCGGCGCATTAATCCAGCAGGAAAGGCCGCTCCCAGTGGTCTCGCAGAGCTAGGGAGAGAAGGCGGTGCCCTAATCCCGCAGAAAGGGTCGATCCCCAGTGGTCTCGCAGAACTAGGGAGAGAAGGCAGCACCCTAATCCCGCAGGAAGGGCCGCTCCCCAGTGGTCTCCAAGAGATGGGGAGAGGAGGTAGCGCCCGAATACCGCAGGAAGCGCTGCTCCCCAGTGGTCTTGTATAGCTAGGGAAAGAAGGCAGCGCCTTAATCCCGCAGGAAGGGTCGCTCCCCAATGGTCTAGCAGAGCTAGGGAGAGAAGGCAGCGCAATAATCCCGCAGGACAGGCTTCTCCCCAGTGTTCTCGCAGAGCTAGGGAGAGGAGGCAGCGCCCTAATCCCGCAGTAAGGGGTGCTCCACTGTCGTCTCGCAGAGCTAGGGAGAGAAGGCAGCGTCCTAATCCCACAGGAAGGGCTGCTCCCCAGGCCCCTGGCAGAGATGGGGAGGGAAGCCAGCGCCCCGTTCCCACAGGAAGGGCCGCTCCCAGTGGTCTTGCAGAGCTAGGGAGAGAAGGCAGCGTCCTAATCCCGCAGGAAGGGCAGCTCCCCATGGTCTTGGCAGAGCTGCGGAGGGATGCCAGCGCCCTGCTCCAGCAGGAATGGCCGCTCTCCAATGGTCTTGCAGAGCTCGAGAGAGAGGGCAGCGCCCTAATCCCGCAAGAAGGGCTGCTCCCCAGTGGTCTCGCAGAGCTAGGGAGAGATGGCAGCGTCCCAATACCACAGGAAGGGCTGCTCCCCAGGCCTCTGGCAGAGCTGGGGAGGGAAGTCAGCGTCCCGCCACTGCAGGAAGGGCCGATCCCCAGTGGTCTCGCAGAACTAGGGAGAGAAGGCTGCGCCCTAATCCCGCAGGAAATGACGCTCCCCAGTAGTCTCGCAGAGGTAGAGAGAGAAGGCAGCGCCCTAATCTCGCAGGAAGGGCCGCTCCCCAGTGGTCTCGCAGAGCTAGGGAGAGAAGACAGCGCCCTAATCCCGCAGGAAGGGCTGCTCCCCAGGCCCCTGGCAGAGATGGGGAGGGAAGCCAGCGCCCCGTCCCCACAGGAAGGGCCGCTCCCAGTGGTCTTGCACAGCTAGGGAGAGAAGGCAGCGTCCTAATCCCGCAGGAATGGCCGCTCCCCAGTGGTCTGGCAAAGATATGGAGAGAATGCAGAGCCCTAATCCTGCGGGAAGTTCCGCTCCCCCGTGGTCTCGCAGACCTAGGGAGAGAAGGCAGCGCCCTAATCCCGCTGGAAGGGCTGCTCCCCAGTGGATTCGCAGAGCTAGGGAGAGAAGGCAGCGCCCTAATCCCGCAGGAAGGGCCGCTCCCCAGTCATCTCGTACAGCTAGGGAGAGAAGGCAGCGCCCTAAACCCGCAGGGAGGGCTACTCCCCAGTGGTCTCGCAGAGCTAGAGAGAGGAAGCAGCGCCCAAATCCCGGAGGAACGGTCGCTCCACAGTGGTCTCGCAGAGCTAGGGAGAGAAGGCAGCGCCCTAATCCCGCAGGAAGGGCTGCTCCCCAGTGGTCTCGCAGAGGTACGGAGAGAAGGCAGC
Source organism: Gopherus flavomarginatus (assembly GCF_025201925.1). Classification (NCBI taxonomy): domain Eukaryota; kingdom Metazoa; phylum Chordata; order Testudines; family Testudinidae; genus Gopherus; species Gopherus flavomarginatus. Next base: position 30,227,304 of record NC_066621.1, read on the forward strand.
GCCCTTATGCCGCAGGAAGGGAACCTCCCTAGTGGTCTCGCAGAGATGGGGAGAGGATGCAGCGCCCTAATCCCGCAGGAAGGGCTGCTCCCCAGTGGTCTCGCAGAGGTAGGGAGAGGATGCAGCGCACTAATCCCACAGGAAGGGCTGCTCCCCAGTGGTTTCGCAGACCTAGGGAGAGAAGGCAGCGTCCTCATCCCGCAGGAAGAGCTGCTCCCCATGCCTCTGGCAGAGCTGGAGAGGGAAGCCAGCGCCCCGCCCCAGCAGGAAGGGCTGCTCCCCAATGCTCTTGCAGAGTTAGGGAGAGAAGGCAGCGTCCTAATCCCGTAGGTAGGGCTGCTCCCCATGCCCCTGGCAGAGCTGGGGTTGGAAGCCAGCGCCTCGCCCCGGCAGGAAGGGCCACTCCCAAGTGGTCTCGCAGTGCTAGGGAGAGATCTTAGCGCCCTAATGCCGCAGTAAGGGGTGCTCCGCAGTCGTCTCGGAGATCTATTGAGAGAAGGCAGCGCCCTAATCCCGCAGGAACGGACGCTCTCCAGTGGTCTCGCAGAGCTTGGGAGAGAAGGAAGCGCCCTAAACCCACAAGGAAGGCTGCTCCCCAGTGGTCTCGCAGAGCTAGGGAGAGAAGGTGGCGCCCTAATCCCGCAGGAATAGCTGCTCCCCAATGGTCTCGCAGAGGTAGGAAGAGAAGGCAGCGCCCTAATCCCGCAGGAAGGATTGCTCCCCAGTGCTCTCGCAGTGCTAGAGAGAGAAGGCAGCGCCATAATTCCATAGGAAGGGACGCTCCCCAGTGGACTCGCAGAGCTAGGGAGAGAAGGCGGCGCCCTAATCCCGCAGGAAGGGCCGCTCCCCAGTGTTCTCGCAGAACTAGGAAGAGAATGCAGCGCCCTAATCCCGCAGGAAGGACTGCTCCCCAGTGGTCTCGCAGAGCTAGGGAGAGAAGGCAGCGCCTTAATCCCGCAGGAAGGGCCGCTCCCCAGTGGTCTAGCAGAGCTAGGGAGAGAAGGCAGCGCCCTAATCCCGCAGGAAGGGCCGCTCCCCAGTGGTCTCGCAGAGCTAGGGAGAGAAGGTGGCGCCCTAATCCCGCAGCATGAGCTGCTCCCCAATGGTCTCGCAGAGCTAGGAAGAGAAGGCAGAGCTCTAATCCCGCAGGAAGGACTGCTCCCCAGTGGTCTCGCATAGCTAGGGAGGGAAGGCAGCGCCTTAATTCCGTAGGAAGGGCCGCTCCCCGGTGGACTCGCAGAGCTAGGGAGAGAAGACGGCGCCCTAATCCCGCAGGAAGGGCCGCTACCCAGGTGTCTCGCAGAGCTACGAAGAGAATGCAGTGCCCTAATCCCGCAGGAAAGACTGCTCCCCAGTTGTCTGGCAGAGCTAGGGAGAGAAGGCAGAGCCATAATTCCGCAGGAATGGCCTCTCCCCAGTGGTGTCGCAGAGCTAGGGAGAGAAGGTGGCGCTCTAATCCCACAGGAAAGGCGCCTCCCCAGTGGTCTCACAGAGGTAGGGAGAGAAGGCAGCGCCCTAATCCCGCAGAAAAGGCGACTCCTCAGTGGTTTCACAGAGCATGGGAGAGAAGCCGGTGTCCTAATACCGCTAGAAGGGCTGCTCCCCAGGCCCCTGGCAGAGATGGGGAGGAAAGCCTGCGCCTCGCCACCGTAGGAATGGCTACTCCCCAATGGCCTCGCAGAGGTAGGGAGAGAAGGCGGTGCCCTAATCCTGTAGGAAGTGGTGCTCCCCAGTTTTTTCGCAGAGCTAGGGAGAGAAGACGGCGCCCTATTCCCGCTGGAAAGGCCGCTGCCCAGTAGTCTCGCAGAGCTAGGGAGAGAAACCAGCGCCATAATCCCGGAGGAAAGGCCGCTCCCCAGTGGTCTCGCAGAGCTAGGGTGAGAAGGCGGCGCCCTAATCCCGCGGGAAGGTCCCATCCCCAGTGGTTTCGAAGAGCAAGGGAGAGGAGGCAGCGTCATAATACCGCAAGAAGGGATGCTCCCCAGGCCCCTGGCAGAGATTTGGGGGAAGCCAGACCCCGCCCCCGCAGGAAGGGCCGATCCCCAGTGGTCTCGCAGAGCTAGGGAGAGAAGACAGCGCCCTAATCCCGCAGGAAGGGCCGCTCCCCAGTAATCTCGCAGAGCTAGGGAGAGAAGGCAGCACCCAAATTCCGCAGGAAGGGCCGCTCCCCAGTGGTCTCGCAGAGCTAGGGAGAGAAGGCAGCACCCTAATCCCGCAGGAAGGGCCGCTCCCCAGTGGTCTCCCAGAGCTAGGGAGAGAAGGCAGCGCCCTAATACCACAGGAAGAGCTGCTCCCCAATGGTCTCGTAGAGCTAGGGATAGAAGTCAGCGCCATAATCCCGGAGGAAGGTCCGATCCCCAGTGGTCTCCCAGAGCTAGGGAGAGAAGGCAGCGCCCTAATACCACAGGAAGAGCTGCTCCCCAATGGTCTCGTAGAGCTAGGGATAGAAGTCAGCGCCATAATCCCGGAGGAAAGGCCGCTCCCCAGTGGTCTCGCAGAGATGGGGAGAGAAGGCAGCACGCTAATCCCGCAGGAAGAGCTGCTCCCAAGTGGTCTCGCAGAGCTAGGGTGAGATTGCGGCTCCCTAATCCCGCGGGAAGGGCCCATCCCCAGTGATTTCGCAGTGCAAAGGAGAGGAGGCAGCGTCCTAATACCGCAGGAAGGGATGCTCCCCAGGCCCCTGGCAGAGCTGGGGAGGGAAGCCAGAGCCCCGCCCCCGCAGGAAGGGCCGATCCCCAGTGGTCTCGCCGAGCTAGGAGGAGAAGACGGCGTCCTTATCCCGCAGGAAGGGCCGCTCCCCAGTGGTCTCGCAGAGATGGGGAGAGAAGGCACCACGCTAATCCTGCAGGAAGAGCTGCTCCCCAGTGGTCTCGCAGAGCTAGGGAGAGGAGGCAGCTCCCTAATCCCGTAGGAAGGTCTGCTCCCCAGTGGTCTCGCAGAGCTAGGGAGAGAAGGTAGCACCCTAGTCCCGCAGGAACGTCCGCTCCCCAGTGGTCTCGCAGAGCTAGGGAGAGAAGGCACCGCCCTAATCCCTCAGGAAGGGACGCTCCCCAGTGGTCTTGTGGAGCTAGGGAGAGAAGGCAGCGCCCTAATCCCACAGGAAGGGGCGATCCCCAGTGGTCTCGCAGAGCTAGGGAGAGAAGGCAGCGCCCTAATCCCGCAGGAAGGGCCGATCCGCAGTGGTCTCCCAGAGCTAGGGAGTGGAGGCAGCGCCCTAATCTTTCAGGAAGAGCTGCTCCCCAGTGGTGTCACAGAGGTAGGGAGAGAAGGCAGCGCCTAATCCCGCAGGAAGGGCTGCTCCCCAGTGGTGTCACAGAGGTAGAGAGAGAAGGCAGCGTCCTAGTCCCGCAGGAAGAGCTGCTCCCCATGGTCTTGGCAGAGCTGGAGAGGGAAGCCAGCGCCCCGCCCCAACAGGAAGTTCCGTTCCCCAATGGTCTCGCAGAGCAAGGAAGAGAAGGCAGCGCCCTAATCCCGCTGGAAGGGCCGCTCCCCAGTGGTCTCGCAGAGCTAGGGAGAGGAGGCAGCGCCCTAATCCCGCAGGAAGGGCCGTTCCCCAGTGGTCTCGTAGAGCTAGGGGAGAAGGCAGCGCCCTAATCCCGCAGGAACGGCCGCTCCCCAGTGGTCTCGCAGAGCTAGGGAGAGAAGGCAGTGCAATAATCCCGCAGGACAGGCTGCTCGCCAGTGGTCTCGCAGAGCTAGGGAGAGAAGGCAGCGCCCTAATCCCGCAGGAAGGGCCGCTCCCCAGTGGTCTTGCAGAGCTAGGGAGAAAAGGCAGCGTCCTAATCACGCAGGAAGGGCTGCTCCCCAAGCCCCTGGCAGAGATGGGGAGGGAAGCCAGAGCCCTGTCCCCACAGGAAGGGCCGCTCCGCAGTGGTCTTGCAGAGATAGGGAGAGAAGGCAGCGTCCTAATCCCGCAGGAATGGCCGCTCCCCAGGGGTCTGGCAGAGCAATGGAGAGAATGCAGCGCCCTAATCCCACAGGAAGTTCCGCTCCCCCGTCGTCTCGCAGACCTAGGGAGAGAAGGCAGCGCCCTAATCCCGCTGGAAGATCCGCTCCCCAGTGGTCTCGCAGAGCTTGGGAGTGGAGGTAGTGACCTAATCCCGCAGGAAGGGCCGCTCCCTAGTGGTCTCGCAGAGCTAGAGAGAGGAAGCAGCGAACTAATTCCGCAGGAAGGGTGCTCCCCAGTTGTCTCGCAGAGCTACGGAGAGAAGGCAGCGCCCTAATCCCGCAGGAAGGGCTGCTCCCCAGTTGTCTCGCAGAGGTAGGGAGAGAAGGTAGCACCCTAATGCCGCAGGAAGGAAACCTCCCCAGTGGTCTCGCAGAGATGGGGAGAGGAGGCAGCGCCCTAATCCCGCAGGAAGGGCTGCTCCTCAGTGGTCTAGCAGAGCTAGGGAAAGGATGCACCGGCCTAATCCCACAGGAAGGGCTGCTCCCCAGTGGTTTCGCAGAGCTAGGGAGAGAAGGCAGCGCCCTAATCCCGCAGGAAGGGCTGTTCCCGAGTGGTCTCGCAGAGCTTGGGAGAGGAGTTAGAGCCCTAATCCCGCAGGAAGGGCTGATCTCCAGGCCCTTGGCAGAGCTTTGGAGGGAAGCCAGCACCCCGCCCACGAAGGAAGATCCGCTCCCCAGTGTTCTCTCAGAGCTAGTGAGAGATGGCAGCGTCCTAATCCCACAGGAAGAGCTGCTCTCCAGTGGTCTCGCAGAGCTAGGGAAAGAAGGGGAAGCCCTAATCCCGCAGGAAAGGCCGCTCCCCAGTGGTCTCGCAGAGCTAGGGTGAGAAGGCGGCGCCCTAACCAAGCAGGAAGGGCAGATCCCCAGTGGTCTCGCAGAGTTAGGGAGAGAAGGTGGCGCCCTAATCCCGCAGGAAGGGCCGCTCCCCCGTGGTTTGACAGAGGTAGGGAGAGAAGGCAGCGCCCAACCCTGCATAAAGGGCCGCTAATCAGTGCTCTTGCAGAGCTAGGAGGAGAAGGTAGCGCGATAATGCCACAGGATGGGACGCTCCCCAGTGGTCTCGCAGAGCTAGAGAGAGGAGGCAGTGCCCTGTTCCCGCAGGAAGAGCGGCTCGCCAGTGGTCTCGCAGAGCTAGGGATAGCAGGCAGTGCTCTAATCCCGCAGGAAGGGCTGCTCCCCAGAGGTCTCGCAGACCTAGGGAAAGAAGGCAGCGCCATAATCTCGCAGGAAGATCCGCTCCCCAGTGGTCTAGCAGAGCTAGGGAGAGAATTCAGCACCCTAATCCAGCAGGAATGGCTGCTCCCTAGGCCCCTGGCAAAGCTGGAGAGGGAAGGCAGCGCCCCGCCCGCGAACAGGGTTCGCTATCCAGTGGTCTCGCAGAGCTAGGGAGAGAAAGGAGCGCCTTTATCTCGCAGGAAGGGCTGCTCCCCAGTTGTCTCGCAGAGCAGGGGAGGGAAGGCAGCGCACTAATCCCGCAGGAATGGCAGCTCCCCAGTGGTCTTGCAGAGCTAGGGTGAGAAGGCAGCGCCATAATCTCGCAGAAAGATCCGCTCCCCAGTGGTCTCGCAGAGCTAGGGAGAGAATGCATCTCCCTTATGCCGCAGGAAGGGCTGCTCCCCAGGCCCCTGGCAGAGCTGGGGGGGGAAGCCAACGCCCCGCCCGCGTAGGAAAGGCCGCTCCCCAGTGGTCTCGCAGAGCTAGGGAGAGAAGGCAGCGCCCTAATCCTGAAGGAAAGGCTGCTCCCCAGTGGTCTCGCAGAGCTAGGGATAGAAGGCAGCGCCCTAATCCCGCAGGAAAGCCGCTCCCCAGTTGTCTCGCAGAGCTAAGGAGAGAAGGCGGTGCCCTAATCCCGCAGGAAGGGCTACTCCCCAGGCCCCTTGCAGAGCTGGGGGGGGAAGCCAACGCCCCGCCCGTGTAGTAAGGGCCGCTCCCCAGTGGTCTCGTAGAGCTAGGGAGAGAAGCCAGCGCCCTAATCCTGAAGGAAAGGCTGGTCCCCAGTGGTCTCGCAGAGCTAGGGATAGAAGGCGGCGCCCTAATCCCGCAGGAATTGCTGCTCCCCAGTGGTCTCGCAGAGCTATGGATAGGAGGCGGTGCCCTAATACCAGAGGAAGGGCTGCTCCCCAGTGATCTCGCAGAGCTAGGGAGAGAAGGCGTCGCTCTAATCCCGCAGGAACGGTCGCTCGCCAGAGGTCTCGCAGAGTTAGGGAGAGATTGGGGTACCCTAATCCCGCAGAAAGGGCCGCTCCCCACTGGTCTCGCAGAGCTAGGGAGAGAAAGCGGCCCATTAATCCTGCAGGAAAGGCCGCTCCCAGTGGTCTCGCAGAGCTAGGGAGAGAAGGCGGTGCCCTAATCCCGCAGGAAGGGTCGATCCCCAGTGGTCTCGCAGAGCTAGGGAGAGAAGGCAGCACCGTAATCCCGCAGGAAGGGCCGCTCCCCAGTGGTCTCGCAGAGATGGGGAGAGGAGGTAGCGCCCGAATCCCGCAGGAAGCGCTGCTCCCCAGTGGTCTTGTATAGCTAGGAAGAGAAGGCAGCGCCTTAATCCCGCAGGAAGGGTCGCTCCCCAATGGTCTCGCAGAGCTAGGGAGAGGAGGCAGCGCCCTAATCCCGCAGTAAGGGGTGCTCCGCTGTCGTCTCGCAGAGCTAGGGAGAGAAGGCAGCGGCATAATCATGCAGATAGGGCCGCTCCCCATGGTCTTGGCAGAGCTGCGGAGGGATGCCAGCGCCTTGCTCCAGCAGGAAGGGCCGCTCTCCAATGGTCTTGCAGAGCTAGGGAGAGAGGGCAGCGCCCTAATCCCGCAAGAAGGGCCGCTCCTCAGTGGTCTCGCAGAGCTAGGGAGAGATGGCAGCGTCCCAATACCACAGGAAGGGCTGCTCCCCAGGCCTCTGGCAGAGCTGGGGAGGGAAGTCAGCGTCCCGCCACTGCAGGAAGGGCCGATCCCCAGTGGTCTCGCAGAACTAGGGAGAGAAGGCTGCGCCCTAATCCCGCAGGAAATGACGCTCCCCAGTAGTCTCGCAGAGGTAGAGAGAGAAGGCAGCGCCCTAATCTCGCAGGAAGGGCCGCTCTCCAGTGGTCTCGCAGAGCTAGGGAGAGAAGACAGCGCCCTAATCCCGCAGGAAGGGCTGCTCCCCAGGCCCCTGGCAGAGATGGGGAGGGAAGCCAGCGCCCCGTCCCCACAGGAAGGGCCGCTCCCCAGTGGTCTTGCAGAGCTAGGGAGAGAAGGCAGCGTCCTAATCCCGCAGGAATGGCCACTCCCCAGGGGTCTGGCAGAGCTAGGGAGAGAATGCAGCGCCCTGATCCTGCGGGAAGTTCCGCTCCTCCGTGGTCTCGCAGACCTAGGGAAAGAAGGCATCGCCCTAATCCCGCTGGAAGGGTTGCTCCCCAGTGGTCTCGCAGAGCTAGGGAGAGAAGGCAGCACCCTAATCCCGCAGAAAGGGCCTTTCCCCAGTAGTCTCGCATAGGTAGGGAGAGCTGGCAGCGCCCAAATCCCGCAGGAAGGGCCGCTTCTCAGTGGTCTCGCAGAGCTAGGGAGAGATGGCAGCGCCCTAATCCCGCAGGAAGGGCCGCTCCCCAGTCATCTCGTACAGCAAGGGAGAGAAGGTAGCGCTCAAATCCCGTAGGAAGGGCCGCTCCCTAGTGGTCTCGCAGAATTAGAGAGAGGAAGCAGCGCCCTAATCCCGCAGGGAGGGCTGCTCCCCAGTGGTCTCGCAGAGCTAGAGAGAGGAAGCAGCGCCCAAATCCCGGAGAAACGGTCGCTCCCCAGTGGTCTCGCAGAGCTAGGGAGAGAGGGCAGCGCCCTAATCCCGCAGGAAGGCCTGCTCCCCAGTGGTCTCGCAGAGGTACGGAGAGAAGGCAGCGCCCTAATGCCGCAGGAAGGGAACCTCCCCAGTGGTCTCGCAGAGATGGGGAGAGGAGGCAGCGCCCTAATCCCACAGGAAGGGCTGCTCCCCAGTGGTTTCGCAGAGCTAGGGACAGAAGGCAGCGTCCTCATCCCGCAGGAAGGGCTGCTCCCCATGCCTCTGGCAGAGCTGGAGAGGGAAGCCAGCGCCCCGCACCAGCAGGAAGGGCCGCTCCCCAATGCTCTTGCAGAGTTAGGGAGAGAAGGCAGCGTCCTAATCCCGTAGGTAAGGCTGCTCCCCATGCCCCTGGCAGACCTGGGGTGGGAAGCCAGCACCTCGCCCCGGCAGGAAGGGCCATTCCCCAGTAGTCTCGCAGTGCTAGGGAAAGATCTTAATGCCCTAATCCCGCAGTAAGGGGTGCTCCGCAATCGTCTCGCAGAGCTAGGGAGAGAAGGCAGCGCCCTAATCCCGCAGGAATGGACGCTCCCCTGTGGTCTCGCAGAGCTAGGGAGAGGAGGCAGCGCCCTAATCCCGCAGGAAGATCCGCTCCCCAGTGGTCTCGCAGAGCTAGGGAGAGAAGGCAGCGCCCTAATCCCGCAGGAACGGCCGCTCCCCAGTGGTCTCGCAGAGCTAGGAGGAGAAGACGTTGCCCTAATTCTGCAGGAAAGGCCGCTCCCAGTGGTTTTGCAGAGCTAGGGAGAGAAGGCAGCGTTCTTATTCTGCAGGAAGGGCTGCTCCCCAGGCCCCTGGCAGAGCTAGGGAGGGATGCAAGCGCCCCGCCCCCCGCAAGAATTGCTGATCCCCAGTGGTCTCGCAGAGTTAGGGAGTGAAGTGGCGCACTAATCCCGCAGAAAGGGCCGCTTCCCACTGGTCTCACAGAGCTTGGAAGAGAAGGCGGCGCCCTAATCCCACAGGAAAGGCCGTTCCCCAGTGGTTTCGCAGAGCTAGAGAGAGAAGGCAGCGTCCTAATACCGCTGGAAGGGCTGCTTCCCAGGCCCCTGGCAGAGCTGGAGAGGGAAGCCACCGCCACGCCCCCGTTGGAAAGGCCACTTCCCAGTGGTCTCACAGAGCTAGGGAGAGAAGGCGGCGTCCTAATCCCGCAGGAAGGGCCTCTCCCCAGTGGTCTCGCAGAGCTAGTGAAAGAAGGCGGCTCCCTAATCCCACAGGAAGGTCCACTCCCCAGTGGTCTTGCAGAGGTAGGGAGAGGAGGCAGTGCCGTAATCCCAAAGGAAGAGGCGCTCCCCAGTGGTCTCGCAGAGCTAGGGAGAGAAGGCAGCGCCCTAATCCCACAGGAAGGGCTGCTCCCCAGGCCCTTAGCAGAGCTGGGGAGGGAAGCCAGCGCCCCGCCCGCGCAGGAAGGGCCGCTCCTCAGTGGTCTCGCAGAGCTAGGGAGAGAAGGCAGCCCCTAATCCTGCAGGAAGGGCTGCTCCAAATTGGTCTTGCAGAGCTAGGGAGAGAAGGCGGCGCCCTAATCCCGCTGGAAGGGCCTCTCCGCAGTGGTCTCGCAGAGCTAGGTAGAGGAAGCGGTGCCCTAATCGTGTAGGAAGGTCTGCTCCCCAGTGGTCTCGCAGAGCTAGGGAGAGAAGGCGGCGCCCTAATCCCGCAGGAACGGCCGCTCCCCAGTGGTCTCGCAGAGCTAAGAAGAGAAAGTGGCGCCCTAATCCCGCAGGAGGGGCCGCTCCCTAGTGGTCTCGCAGAGCTAGGGTGAGAAGGCGGCGCCCTTATCCCGCAGGAAGGGCCGATCCCCAGTGGTCTCGCAAAGGTAGGGAGAGCTGGCAGCGCCCTAATCCCGCAGGAAGGGCCGCTCCCCAGTGGTCTCGCAGAGCTAGGAAGAGAAGGCGGCGCCCTAATCCCACAGGAAGAGCCGCTCCCCAGTGGTCTAGCAGAGCTAGGGTGAGAAGGCGGCGCCCTAATCCCACAGGAAAGGCCGCTCCCCAGTGGTCTCGCAGAGGTAGGGAGAGATGGCAGCGTCCTAATACCGAAAGAAGGGCTCCTCCCCAGGTACCTGGCAGAGCTGGGGAGGGACGCCAGCGCCCCGCCCCCCGCAGGAAAGGCCGATCCCCAGTGGTCTCGCAGAGCTAGAGAGAGAAGGTGGCGCCCTAATCCCGCGAAAAAGGATGCTCCCTAGTGGTCTCGCCGAGGTAGAGAGAGAAGGCAGCGCCCAAATCCCGCAATAGGGTCTGTTCACCAGTGGTCTCGCAGAGCTAGGGAGAGAAAGCAGCGTGCTAATATCACAGCAAAGGCTTCTCCCCAGTGGTCTGGCAAAGCTAGGGAGAGAAGGCAGCGCCCTAATCCCGCAAAAAGGGACGCTCCCCAGTGGTCTCGCCGAGATAGAGAGAGAAGGCAGCGCCCAAATCCCGCGATTAGGTCCGCTCCCCAGTGGTCTCGCAGAGCTAGGGAGAGTAGGTGGAACCCTAATCCCGCAGGGAGGGCCGCTCCCCAGTGGTTTCGCAGAGCTAGGGAGAGAAGGCAGCGTCCTAATACCGCGGGAGGGCTGCTCCCCAGGCCCCTGGCAGAGCTCGGGAGGGAAGCCAGAGCCCCGCACCCTGCAGGAATGGCCGATAACAAGCGGTCTCGCAGAGCTAGGGAGAGAAGGCGGCCCCCTTATCCCGCAGGAAGGGTCGCTCCTAGTGGTCTTGCATTGCTAGAGAGAGAAGGCAGCGCTTTAATTCTGCAGGAAAGGCTGCTCCTCAGTGGTCTTGCAGAGCTAGGGAGAGAAGGCAGCGTCCTAATCGCGCAGGAAGGGCTGCTCCCCAGAATCCTGGCAGAACTGGGGATGGAAGCCAGCCTCCCGCCCCTCCAGGAAGGGCCGCTCCCCAGTGGTCTTGCAGAGCTAGGTAGAGAAAAGCAGCGTGCTAGTCCCGCAGGAAGGGTCGCTCCCCAGTGGTTTGGCAGAGCTAGGGAGAGAAGGCTGCGCCCTAATACCGCAGGAGGGGTCGCTCCCCAGTGGTCTCGCAGACCTTGGGAAAGAAGGCAACGCCCTAATCCCGCAGGATGGGTTGCTCCCCAGTGGTCTCGGAGAGCTAGGGAGAGAAGGCATCGCCCTAATCTAGCACGAAGGGCCGCTCCCCAGTGTTCTCGCAGAGCTAGTGAGAGGAGGCAGCACCCTTATCCCGCAGGAAGGGCCGCTCCCCAGTGGTCTCGCAGAGCTACGGAGAGAAGGCAGTGCCCTAATCCCGCAGGAAGGGTCGCTCCCCAGTGGTCTCGCAGAGCTACGGAGAGAATTCAGTGCCCTAATCCCGCATGAAGGGCCGCTCCGAAGTGGTCTCGCAGAGCTAGGGAGAGAAGGCAGCGCCCTAATCCCGCAGGAACAGCGGCTCCCCAGTGGCTTCGCAGAGCTAGGGAGAGATGGCAGAGTGCTAATATCACAGCAAGGGCCGCTCCCAAGTGGTCTGGCAGAGCTAGGGAGAGAAGGCAGCGTGCTAATATCACAGCAAAGGCCGCTCCCCAGTGGTCTGGCAAAGCTAGGGAGAGAAGGCAGCGCCCTTATCCCGCAGGAAGGGTCGCTCCTAGTGGTCTTGCATTGCTAGAGAGAGAAGGCAGCGCTTTAATTCTGCAGGAAAGGCTGCTCCTCAGTGGTCTCGCAGAGCTAGGGAGAGAAGGCAGCGTCCTAATCGCGCAGGAAGGGCTGCTCCCCAGAATCCTGGCAGAACTGGGGAGGGAAGCCAGCCTCCCGCCCCTCCAGGAAGGGCCGCTCCCCAGTGGTCTTGCAGAGCTAGGTAGAGAAAAGCAGCGTGCTAGTCCCGCAGGAAGGGTCGCTCCCCAGTGGTTTGGCAGAGCTAGGGAGAGAAGGCAGCGTGCTAATATCACAGCAAAGGCTGCTCCCCAGTGGTCTGGCAAAGCTAGGGAGAGAAGGCAGCGTGCTAATATCACAGCAAAGGCTGCTCCCCAGTGGTCTGGCAAAGCTAGGGAGAGAAGGCAGCGCCCTAATCCCGCAGGAAGGGTCGCTCCCCAGTGGTCTCGCAGACCTTGGGAGAGACGGCAGTGCCCTAATCCCGCAGGATGGGTTGCTCCTCAGTGTTCTCGCAGAGCTAGTGAGAGGAGGCAGCACCCTTATCTCGCAGGAAGGGCAGCTCCCCAGTGGTCTCGCAGAGCTACGAAGAGAAGGCAGTGCCCTAATGCCGCAGGAAGGGCCGCTCCCCAGTGGTCTCGCAGAGCTACAGAGAGAATTCAGTGCCCTAATCCCGCATGAAGGGCCGCTCCGAAGTGGTCTCGCAGAGCTAGGGAGAGAAGGCAGTGCCCTAATCCCGCAGAAAGAGCCGCTCCCCAGTGCTCTCGCAGAGTTAGGGAGAGAAGGCGGCGCCCTAATCCCGCAGGAACAGCGGCTCCCCAGTGGCTTCGCAGAGCTAGGGAGAGATGGCAGCGTGCTAATATCACAGCAAAGGCCGCTCCCCAGTGGACTGGCAAAGCTAGGGAGAGATGGCAGCGCCCTAATCCCGCAGGAAGGGCCGCTCCGCAGTGGTCTAGCAGAGCTAGGGAGAGAAGGCAGCACCTTAATTCTGCAGGAAAGGCCGCTCCTCAGTGGTCTCGCAGAGCTACGGATGGAAGACAGCGTCCTAATCCCGCAGGAAGGGCTGCTCCCCAGACCCCTGGCAGAGCTGGGGAGGGAAGGCAGCGCCCCGCCCCCCCAGGAAGGGCCGCTCCCAGTTGTCTTGCAGAGCTAGGGAGAGAAGGCAGTGTCCTAATCCCGCAGGAAGGGCCGCTCCCGAGTGGTCTTGCAGAGCTAGGGAGAGGAGGAAGCGCCCTTATCCCGCAGGAAGGGCTGCTCCCCACTGGTCTCGCAGAGCTAGGAAGAGAAGGTAGCGCCCTAATCCCGCAGGAAGGGCTGCTCCCCAGACCCCTGTCAGAGCTAGGGAGGGAAGCCAGCACCCCGCCCACGCAGGAAGGTCCGCTCCCCAGTGGTTTCGCAGACCTCGGTAGAGAAGACAGCGCCATAATCCCGCAGGAAGGGCTTCTCCACAGACCCCTGGCAGTGCTGGGGAGGCAAGCCAGCACCCCGCGCACACGTTAAGGGCCGCTCCCCAGTGGTCTCGCAGAGCTAAGAAGGGAAGGCAGCGCCCTAATCCCGCAGGAAGGGCTGCTCCCCAGCGGTCTCGCAGAGCTAGTGAGAGGAAGCAGCGCCCTAATGCCGCAGGAAGGGCTGTTCCCCAGTGGTCTCGCAGAGCTAGGGAGAAATGGCAGCGCCCTAATTACGCAGGGAGGGCTCCTCCCCAGTGGTCTCGCAGAGCTAGAGAGAGGAAGCAGCGCCCAAATCCCGGAGGAACGGTCGCTCCCCAGTGGTCTCGCAGAGCTAGGGAGAGAAGGCAGCGCCCTAATCCCGCAGGAAGGGCTGCTCCCCAGTGGTCTCGCAGAGGTAGGTAGAGAAGGCAGCGCCCTAATGCCGCAGGAAGGGAACCTCTCCAGTGGTCTCGCAGAGATGGGGAGAGGAGGCAGCGCCCTAATCCCGCAGGAAGGGCTGCTCCCCAGTGGTCTCGCAGAGCTAGGGAGAGGATGCAGCGTCCTAATCCCACAGGAAGGGCTGCTCCCCAGTGGTTTCGCAGAGCTAGGGAGAGAAGGCAGCGCCCTAATCCCGCAGGAAGGGCCGCTCTCCAGTCATCTCGTACAGCTAGGTAGAGAAGGCAGCGCCCAAATCCCGCAGGAAGGACCGCTCCCCAGTGGTCTCACAGAGTTACGGAGAGAAGGTAGCGCCCTAAACCCGCAGGGAAGGCTGTTCCCCAGTGGTCTCGCAGAGCTAGAGAAAGGAAGCAGCGCCCAAATCCCGGAGGAACGGTCGCTCACCAGTGGTCTCGCAGAGCTAGGGAGAGAAGGCAGCGCCCTAATCCCGCAGGAAGGGCTGCTCCCCAGTGGTCTCGCAGAGGTAGGGAGAGAAGGCAGCGCCCTAATGCCACAGGAAATGAACCTCCCCAGTGGTCTCGCAGAGATGGGGAGAGGAGGCAGCGCCCTAATCCCGCAGGAAGGGCTGCCCCCAGTGGTCTCGCAGAGCTATGGAGAGGATGCAGCGCCCTAATCCCACAGGAAGGGCTGCTCCCCAGTGGTTTCGCAGAGCTAGGGACAGAAGGCAGCGTCCTCATCCCGCAGGAAGGGCTGCTCCCCATGCCTCTGGCAGAGCTGGAGAGGGAAGCCAGCGCCCCCCACCACCAGGAAGGGCCGCTCCCCAATGGTCTTGCAGAGTTAGGGAGAGAAGGCAGCGTCCTAATCCCGTAGGTAGGGCTGCTCTCCATGCCCCTGGCAGAGCTGGGGTGGGAATCCAGCGCCTCGCCCCGGCAGGAAGGGCCACACCCCAGTGGTCTCGCAGTGCTAGGGAGAGATCTTAGCGCCCTAATCCCGCAGTAAGTGGTGCTCCGCAGTCGTCTCGCAGAGCTAGGGAGAGAAGGCAGCGCCCTAATCCCGCAGGAAAGGCTGCTCCCCAGTGGTCTCGCAGAGCTATGGAGAGGAGGCGGTGCCCTAATCCCACAGGAAGAGCTCCTCCCCAGTGGTCTCGCAGTGCTAGGGAGAGAAGGCAGCGTCCTAATCCCGCAGGAACGGCCGCTCCCCAGTGGTCTCGCAGAGCTAGGGTGAGAAGACGTTGCCCTAATTCTGCAGGAAAGGCCGCTCCCAGTGGTCTCGCAGAGCTAGGTAGAGAAGGCGGTGCCCTAATCCCACAGGAAGGGCCGATCCCCAGTGGTTTCGCAGAGCTAGGGAGAGAAGGCAGCGTTCTTATCCTGCAGGAAGGGCTGCTCCCCAGGCCCCTGGCAGAGCTAGGGAGGGAAGCAAGCGCCCCGCCCCCCGCAAGAATTGCTGATCCGCAGTGGTCTCGCAGAGTTAGGGAGTGAAGTGGCGCACTAATCCCGCAGAAAGGGCCGATCCCCAGTCGTCTCGCAGAGGTAGGGAGAGAAGGCAGCGCCCTAATCCCACAGAAAGGGCCGCTCCCCACTGGTCTCGCAGAGCTTGGAAGAGAAGGCGGCGCCCTAATCCCGCAGGAAAGGCCGTTCCCCAGTGGTTTCGCAGAGCTAGAGAGAGAAGGCAGCGTCCTAATACCGCTGGAAGGGCTGCTTCCCAGGCCCCTGGCAGAGCTGGGGAGGGAAGCCACAGCCATGCCCCCGTTGGAAAGGCCACTTCCCAGTGGTCATACAGAGCTAGGGAGAGAAGGCGGCGTCCTAATCCCGCAGGAAGGGCCTCTCCCCAGTGGTCTCGCAGAGCTAGTGAAAGAAGGCGGCTCCGTAATCCCACAGGAAGGGCCACTCCCCAGTGGTCTTGCAGAGGTAGGGAGAGGAGGCAGCGCGTAATTCCAAAGGAAGAGGCGCTCCCCAGTGGTCTCGCAGAGCTAGGGAGAGAAGGCAGCGCCCTAATCCCACAGGAAGGGCTGCTCCCCAGGCCCTTAGCAGAGCTGGGAAGGGAAGCCAGCGCCCCGCCCGCGCAGGACGGGCCGCTCCTCAGTGTTCTCGCAGAGCTAGGGAGAGAAGGCAGCCCCTAATCCTGCAGGAAGGGCTGCTCCAAATTGGTCTTGCAGAGCTAGGGAAAGAAGGCGGCGCCCTAATCCCGCAGGAAGGGCCTCTCCCCAGTGGTTTCGTAGAGCTAGGTAGAGGAAGCGGTGCCCTAATCGTGTAGGAAGGTCTGCTCCCCAGTGGTCTCGCAGAGCTAGGGAGCGAAGGCGGCGCCCTAATCCAGCAGGAACGGCCGCTCCCCAGTGGTGTCGCAGAGCTAGGAAGAGAAAGTGGCGCCCTAATCTCGCAGGAGGGGCCGCACCCCAGTGGTCTAGCAGAGCTAGGGTGAGAAGGCGGCGCCCTTATCCCGCAGGTAGAGCCGATCCCCAGTGGTCTCGCAGAGGTAAGGAGAGCTGGCAGCGCCCTAATCCCGCAGGAAGGGCCGCTCCCCAGTGGTCTCGCAGAGCTAGGGAGAGAAGGCGGCGCCCTAATCCCACAGGAAAGGCCGCTCCCCAGTGGTCTCGCAGAGGTAGGGAGAGAAGGCAGCGTCCTAATTCCGAAAGAAGGGCTCCTCCCCAGGTACCTGGCAGAGCTGGGGAGGGACGCCAGCGCCCCGCCCCCCGCAGGAAAGGCCGATCCCCAGTGGTCTCGCAGAGCTAGAGAGAGAAGGTGGCGCCCTAATCCCGCAAAAAGGGACGCTCCCTAGTGGACTCGCCGAGCTAGAGAGAGAAGGCAGCGCCCAAATCCCGCAATAAGGTCCGCTCCCCAGTGGTCTCGCAGAGCTAGGGAGAGAAGGCAGCGTGCTAATATCACAGCAAAGGCTGCTCCCCAGTGGTCTGGCAAAGCTAGGGAGAGAAGGCAGCGCCCTAATCCCGCAAAAAGGGACGCTCCCCAGTGGTCTCGCCGAGGTAGAGAAAGAAGGCAGCGCCTACATCCCGCGATAAGGTCCGCTCCCCAGTGGTCTCGCAGAGCTAGGGAGAGAAGGCAGCGCCCTAATCCCGCAGGAGGGGCCGATCCCCAGTGGTCTCGCAGAGCTAGGGAGAGTAGGTGGAGGCCTAATCCCGCAGAAAGGGCCGCTCCCCAGTGGTTTCGCACAGCTAGGGAGAGAAGGCAGCGTCCTAATACCGCAGGAGGGCTGCTCCCCAGGCCCCTGGCAGAGCTCGGGAGAGAAGCCAGCGCCCCGCACCCTGCAGGAATGGCCGATAACAAGCGGTCTCGCAGAGCTAGGGAGAGAAGGCGGCCCCCTAATCCCGCAGGAAGGGTCGGTCCCAGTGGTCTCGCATTGCTAGAGAGAGAAGGCAGCGCCTTAATTCTGCAGGAAAGGCCGCTCCTCAGTGGTCTCGCAGAGCTAGGGAGAGAAGGCAGCGTCCTAATCGCGCAGGAAGGGCTGCTCCCCAGACCCCTGGCAGAACAGGTGAGGATGCCAGCCTCCCGCCCCTCCAGGAAGGGCCGCTCCCCAGTGGTCTTGCAGAGCTAGGTAGAGAAAAGCAGCGTGCTAGTCCCGCAGGAAGGGTCGCTCCCCAGTGGTTTGGCAGAGCTAGGGAGAGAAGGCAGCGCCCTAATCCCGCAGGAAGGGTCGCTCCCCAGTGGTCTCGCAGACCTTGGGAGAGACGGCAGCGCCCTAATCAAGCAGGATGGGTTGCTCCCCAGTGGTCTCGCAGAGCTAGGGAGAGAAGGCATCGCCCTAATCTAGCACGAAGAGCCGCTCCCCAGTGTTCTCGCAGAGCTAGTGAGAGGAGGCAGCACCCTTATCCGGCAGGAAGGGCCGCTCCCCAGTGGTCTCGCAGAGCTATGAAGAGAAGGCAGTGCCCTAATCCCGCAGGAAGGGCCGCTCCCCAGTGGTCTCGCAGAGCTACGGAGGTAATTCAGTGCTCTAATCCCGCATGAAGGGCCGCTCCGAAGTGGTTTCGCAGAGCTAGGGAGAGAAGGCAGCGCCCTAATCCTGCAGAAAGAGCCGCTCCCCAGTGCTCTCGCAGAGTTTGGGAGAGAAGACGGCGCCCTAATCCCGCAGGAACAGCGGCTCCCCAGTGGCTTCGCAGAGCTAGGGAGAGATGGCAACGTGCTAATATCACAGCAAGGGCCGCTCCCCAGTGGTCTGGCAGAGCTAGGGAGAGAAGGCAGCGTGCTAATATCACAGCAAAGGCCGCTCCCCAGTGGTCTGGCAAAGCTAGGGAGAGAAGGCAGTGCCCTAATCCCGCAGGAAGGGCCGCTCCGCAGTGGTCTAGCAGAGCTAGGGAGAGAAGGCAGCACCTTAATTCTGCAGGAAAGGCCGCTCCTCAGTGGTCTCGCAGAGCTAGGGATGGAAGGCAGCGTCCTAATCCCGCAGGAAGGGCTGCTCCCCAGACCCCTGGCAGAGCTGGGGAGGGAAGGCAGCGCCCCGCCCCCCCAGGAAGGGCCGCTCCCAGTGGTCTTGCAGAGCTAGGGAGAGAAGGCAGTGTCCTAATCCCGCAGGAACGGCCTCTCCCCAGAGGTCTCGCAGAGCTATGGAGAGAAGGCAGCGCCCTAATCCCACAGGAAGGGCCGCTCCCCAGTGGTCTCACAGGGCTAGGGAGAGGAGGCAGCGCCCTTATCCCGCAGGAAGGGCTGCTCCCCAGACCCCTGGCAGAGCTAGGGAGGGAAGCCAGCACCCCGCCCACGTAGGAAGGTCCTGCTCCCCAGTGGTTTCGCATACCTCGGTAGAGAAGACAGCGCCATAATCCCGCAGGAAGAGCTTCTCCCCAGACCCCTGACAGTGCTGGGGAGGGAAGCCAGCACCCCGCGCACACGGTAAGGGCCGCTCCCCAGTGGTCTCGCAGAGCTAGGGAGGGAAAGCAGCGCCCTAATCCCGCTGGAAGGGCTTCTCCCCAGTGGTCTCGCAGAGCTAGGGAGAGAAGACATCGCCCTAATCCTGCAGGAAGGACTGTTCCCCAGTGGTCTCGCAGAGCTAGGGAGAGAAGGCAGTTCCCTAATCCTGCAGGAAGGGCTGCTCCCCAGTGGTCTCGCAGAGCTAAAGTGAGAAGGCAGCGCCCTAATCCCGCAGGAAGGGCCGCTCCCCAGTGGTCTCACAGGGCTAGGGAGAGGAGGCAGCGCCCTTATCCCGCAGGAAGGGCTGCTCCCCAGACCCCTGGCAGAGCTAGGGAGGGAAGCCAGCACCCCGCCCACGCAGGAAGGTCCCGCTCCCCAGTGGTTTCGCAGACCTCGGTAGAGAAGACAGCGCCATAATCCCGCAGGAAGGGCTTCTCCCCAGACCCCTGACAGTGCTGGGGAGGGAAGCCAGCACCCCGCGCACACGGTAAGGGCCGCTCCCCAGTGGTCTCGCAGAGCTAGGGAGGGAAAGCAGCGCCCTAATCCCGCTGGAAGGGCTGCTCCCCAGTGGTCTCGCAGAGCTAGGGAGAGAAGACATCGCCCTAATCCTGCAGGAAGGACTGTTCCCCAGTGGTCTCGCAGAGCTAGGGAGAGAAGGTAGTTCCCTAATCCTGCAGGAAGGGCTGCTCCCCAGTGGTCTCGCAGAGCTAGGGAGAGAAGGCAGCGTCCTAATCCCGTAGGTCGGGCTGCTCCCCATGCCCCTGGCAGAGCTGGGGAGGGATGCCAGCGCCCCGCCCCTGCTGGAAGGGCCGCTCCCCAGCGGTCTCGCAGAGCTAGGGAGAGAATACAGCGCCCTAATCCCGCAGGAAGGGGTTCTCCGCAGTCGTCTCGCAGAGCTAGGGAGAGATGGCAGCGCCCTAATCCCGCAGGAAGGGCTGCTCCCCAGTGGTCTCGCAGAGCTAGGTAGAGAAGGCAGCGCCCTAATCCCGCAGGAAGGGGTGCTCCGCTGTCGTCTCGCAGAGCTAGCGAGAGAATGCAGCGCCCTAAACCCGCAGGGGGCTGCTCCCCAGTGGTCTCACAGAGATAAGGAGTGGAGGCAGCGCCTTAATCCCGCAGGAAGGGCCGCTCCCCAGTGGTCTCGCAGAGCTACGGAGAGAAGACATCGCCCTAATCCTGCAGGAAGGACTGTTCCCCAGTGGTCTCGCAGAGCTAGGGAGAGAAGGCAGTTCCCTAATCCTGCAGGAAGTGCTGCTCCCGAGTGGTCTCGCAGATCTAGGGTGAGAAGGCAGCGCCCTAATCCCGCATTAAGGACTGCGCCCCAGTGGTCTCGCAGAGCTTGGGAGAGAAGGCAGCGCCATAATCCCGGAGAAAGGGCCGCTCCCAGTGGTCTCGCAGAGCTAGGGAGAGAAGGGAGCTCCATAATCCTGTAAGAAGGGCCGCTCCTCAGTGGTCTCTCAGAGCTAGGGAGAGAAGGTAGCGCCCTAGTCCCGTAGGAAGGGCCGCTCCCCAGTTGTCTCACAGAGCTAGGGAGAGAAGGCAGCGGCATAATCCCGGAGGAAGGGCCGCTCCCCAGTGGTCTCGGAGAGCTAGGGAGAGAAGGCAGCGCACTAATCCCGCAGGAAAGGCCGCTCCCCAGTGGTTTCGCAGAATAAGGGAGAGAAAGTAGCGTCTTAATACCGTAGGAAGGGCTGCTCCCCAGGCCTCTCGCAGAGCTTGGGAGGCTAGCCAGCGCCCCGCCCCCGCAAGAAGGGCCGATCCCCAGTGGTCTCGCAGTGCTAGGGAGACAAGACGGCGCCCTAATCCCGCAGGAAGGGCCACTCCCCAGTGGTCTCGCAGAGGTAGAGAGAGAAGGCAGCACCCTAATTCTGCAGGAAAGGCCGCTCCCCAGTGGTATCGCAGAGCTAGCGAGAGAATGCAGCGCCCTAAACCCGCAGGGAGGGCTGCTCCCCAGTGGTCTCGCAGAGCTAGGGAGAGGAAGCAGCGCCCAAATCCCGCAGGAAGGGCTGCTCCCCAATGGTTTCGCAGAACTAGGGAGAGAAGGCAGCGTCCTAATCCCGTAGGTCGGGCTGCTCCCCATGCCCCTGGCAGAGCTGGGGAGGGATGCCAGCGCCCCGCCCCTGCAGGAAGGGCCGCACCCCAGTGGTCTCGCAGAGCTAGGGAGAGAATGCAGCGCCCTAATCCCGCAGGAAGGGGTTCTCCGCAGTCGTCTCGCAGAGCTAGGGAGAGAAGGCAGCGCCCTAATCCCGCAGGAAGGGCTGCTCCCCAGTGGTCTCGCAGAGCTAGGGAGTGGAGGCAGCGCCTTAATCCCGCAGGAAGGGCCGCTCCCCAGTGGTCTCGCAGAGCTAGGGAGAGAATTCAGCGCCCTAATCCCGCAGGAAGTGCTGCTCCCCAGGCCCCTGGCAGACCTGGGGAGGGAACCCAGCGCCCCGCCCCTTCAGTAACGGCCGCTCCCCACTCCCGTCCCAGAGCTAGGAAGGAACCTAGCACACCACGCGCCCAGAAAGACCGCTCTCCAGTCCCCTCGCAGAGCCGGGGAAACAATCAGGCGCCCTGCCCCTGCTAATACTGCTGCTTCCCAGTCCTCTGGCAGAGCTAGGGAGGGATGGCAGCGCCTTACTCCCGCAGGAACGGCCGCTTTACATTCCCCTTGCAGACCTGGAGAGGGAAGGCTGCGCCCCTCCCCAGCAGGTCTGCACTGGCCATGGCCATGGCCAGGAGCACAGCTCAGAAGCTGCTCCTGCCCTGCAGCCTGCGGGCACCGCATTGGGGTGGGGGCAGCATGGAGCAGTCAGGGCACAGGTGGGGGGGGGCAGAGACACAAGTGGGGCGGACACGCTCCTGCCAGGAGCTGCCTGGTTCACCCCTTGCCCAGGAGCTGCAGGAGTGGCCCGGATCATGGCTCGGCTGCAGAGCTTGGAGCCCAGGCTGGGCCCAGGAGTGAGAGGATGGGGGAGCTGGGGGTGTAGCAGAGGTTTGAACCAAGAATTAGTTGGAGATGGGGTTGTGCCACTTCCGCTTGGTGGCAGGGGGGCCCTCTGGCTTTTTTTTTTTTGCTCCGCCCCCCACATCCCAATGTTTCATCTTTGACATCTGGTCACCCTAGCGTGATATGAAGGAGGATGTCTGGACCAAAGGGCCAGGAACTCGCCTTTGCTAGAGAAACCACTGTCAAGTTTTAGCCAATTAGGACAAGTCAGCAAATAAGAACAACCTCAGGTATCAGTAACTGCTACAGGTTGCAAATTCCTACATACAGCAGTTTCTGGCACTACACCTGCACAGCCCTGCTCCCCGGCTCTTCTCGGGCTCCTGCTCTCTCCTTAGCTCTGCCCCACTCTCGCCCAGGCAGTTCCAGCTCACATGGAGGATGGGACCCCCTGGCCTGGTGACTCTCTTATTACACTGTCTGGCCTGTCAGTGCAGCTAACTTGGAGCTTTGGCCTCTCCCCATTGTCCCTGGGGACTGTCAGTCTCAGGGTCCTGATTTCCCATTGATCCTTCCCCCTTCTATTGGTGCTGGGAACTAGCCAACCAACCCCCCCCACACACACACACACTAAGTTTTAGTAAAGGGCCAAGAGCCCCCTTACACAAACCAGCCCCATGAGGGTCACCGATGTGCAGAGAAGGCAGCACAAGCTGCTCCCATGGTGTAATGGGCAGCACTGAGGACTGTGAATCCTGTAATCTGAGTTCAAATCTCAGTGGGACCTTGTGTTGGCTTGTGGTCATAGGCGGCAGGTTATATACATTTGTGGTGCTCGTGCTCCAGGAACATTCAGGGCTGGGGGCCCTGCTCCAGCAATATTTGGAGTTGGGTCTCTTCCCCTGGCCCCTGCATGGCACCCCTCCCCTCTGCTGTGGTGCATCCCTGCCTGACAAAAAGCAGCATGTGCCTGTCCCCTGCCTGCTCCTGCTGCTGGAGTAGAGGGATTCTGGGCAGAACTGCTGCCCCAGAGTCCTAGTGCAGGCTGCCCTCAGCCTCTCCAACACCCCCAACCCTGAGCTCCCTCTGAACCCTGATACTCTGCCCCAGTCCTGAGCCCCCTCCTGCATCATGAATCCCTCATCCTCAGCCCTACGCTCCCTCCCAGAGGGTGCACCCCTTCCCACACACTCCTTCCCACCCCCAGAGCCTGCACCTCTTACCCCTTTCTACAACCCTGCCGAAGCCTACACCCAGCACCCAAACTCCATCCTGAATCCTGCACCCTAATCCCCCCCAAACCCCCTCCCAGAGCCTTAGATAGGTGGAGGTGGAGTTTGAGGGCGGGTTCTGGGCACCACCAAAATTTCTACAAACTTGCCACCCACCCATGCTTGTGGTAATGCCCCAGAGCTCAACTCCCCTGTCTCCAGCTGTGTAAGAGTGAATCTTTCCCCTCCTGCTGGGTGACTCACACCTCCGAGAGCCAGGTCTTTGGCAGGGATGGCCACAATGAGATAGGGCTCTAGAACTTGCTACCCTGATAGTTGGGATTCTTGCTGCTGCACCTGATGTTCACAAGCTTGGCCCTTGTGCTTCCTACCACACGTTTCCTCTGGCCCACATGGCGCTTGAAGAAAGGAGTGCCAGCGCTGGGATTAATAGTTAGGCCTTGGCAGGAGGGAGGAAGTGTCCCAGGCTGGAGCCCCACACACCTTCCCTCCTCCGGGCACCTAGAGCAGAGGCAGCCCAGCTCTGTCCGCTGGATACCTCAGCAGAGTAGGTGAGTTCATGTAAATACAGTCTGGTCCCAAAGCTTTCCCCCAACCCTGGTCATCAGTAGCTGCCAGGGGAGAGCTCATTCACACCTCGCTTACAAATCATCATTTGAAATTCTAAGGTTGGCCAACACTGCCGAAGCCAATGCACCAACATTGTCAGCAAACACAACAGCTGAGTGAGGAAACCCGGCTTTGTCCAGACTTTCCAAACCTATTTGACTTTCTCAGGTACAAGTAGTTTTCATACGTTGTATCTGCTTTTAAAGTGTGTGTTAACGTTTCAATTTCCATTCAAATTTGCAACCAATGACAACATTGGCAGCGCTGCATGTAACTACCTGACCACTGAGGGAGGGGGTGTTGGGGAAAATCGGGGAAGGGGGTGCACAGCCCCCCGGCTGGGGGGCGTATAGGGAATGCCCAGTTTCACTGAATTGAGTCTCCTACTGCAGCACCTCAGTAGGTGACATCAGAGAGGAGCTGCAGTGTCTAGGCAGTGGGATGCCTGTGCCTTTAAGAGCCCAGCCCTGGGAAGTCCATGCTGAGAGGTGCTGCCTGTGAGAGGGGAAATAAAAAAGCCCTCTGCTCCCCCCACCCATGTTTGCAAACACTGGAGTCTCAGCCCACCGGGATAACTGTTCCCCCTCGGCCCCTGCCTGTGCTGGGGTTTAACCCTCTGGCAGCGCCTCCCTCCGGGCTTAACTCCGGCTCCTTCCCACCTCCCTGACTTTGCCTTCAGTCCCTCTCCTAACTCTGCCTCCAGCTGCTTGACCCTCGACCAGTCAATTTCCACCCCCTGCTCAGACCTTGGCCACCTACTCCTCTGATTTGCCCTCCTTTGCCCTTTTTAATCCCTGTAAAAAGTAGTCGATGCTCTGTCCCATTCTCTGGAGGGAGGGCTGGGCGCCTGGCCCCTGCCTGCGCAGTGCTCAAAGTGCCCCATGATCTTGTGGATGTTTGCTGAGTGCTGCAGGGTCACCCGAAGGGGGAGAGAGATGCGGTTAGGAGGTGATGCAGCCAAGGGTGCCTCACCCAACACTGAGATGCAACCACCTCTGGGGTGATTTACACAAGTCAGCAAATGAATATGGAACAAGAAACACATTGAAAGGATCGAGGCAGCTGCAGGAGGTGGAGAAAACCAGAAAAAGCAGTAGCCCTGGATCCCAGCCCTGTCCCTCCCCCACTCTACCCCCTAATCTCAACTCCCCTCCCACATTTGAGGGGAGAACCCAGGAGTCCTGGTCCCCAGCCTTGCCCACCCCCATATTTTGATATGGCTCCATCCAACAGCTGCCTCCACAATTGCAGGGCAGTGCCATGGGGCACACCGGGGCCTGCCTGTTTGCACAGGATGGGCAATGCCAGTGCTCCAGGATGGGGAGAGATGATGCTAAGGGAGAAGAAGCAACACAGTCAGCTGCAGCGGCACAGGAGGCGGCGAACAGAGCAGCTAACAGGGGAGTTTCAGTGGGAGTGTCCAGGGAGAGGTTGCAGGGGAGACCAAGGCAGAGAAACCAAGAAGGCAGACTAGGGAAGCAGCCCTGCACTTGCCGGTGGCCTGCGGTGCGGTGTGAGCTGTGGGTTGCCAGGCACAGAGTTACAGCGCTACGATGGAGGCGGAGGCAGCAGGTGCAGACACACTGAGGATGACTAGATGCGGTAGCTGCGGCATGTACATGGTCCTAGAGGGAGCACCTGAAAGGAGTTTCATCTGCATGAAGTGCCGCCTGATAGAGCTGCTGGAGGAAAAGGTAAGGGGATTGGAGATGCAAGTGGAAACTCTGGCTGAGTTTAGAAGGGGATTTGAGCAGATGATGGAACACAGACATGATGAGGCACAGGGGACAAGCTCAGACGAGCAGACAGAAGCAGGACCTAAGGACTCTGAGGAGGGACTGCTGGGTGAGGAAAGTGGACGGTGGAAGCATGTCACTAGGAGAACCAGGCAGAGGAAAAGACGGGCCAGCGATGGACAAATAGAACTCAGGAACAGGTTTGCTGAGTTGGGAAATGAAGATGGAACACAGCAGGCTGCTGAAGGAGAAAGGGCGAGGAAGAAGAGGCAAGCAGCTAGTACTGCAGAAGGAGGGGAGCAGTCACTGGAGGCAACATCAAGTACGAGCCCTAGGAGGATTGTAAGGGCGAATTCAAATCGAGAGGAATCGCGGCCAGCTGCTGTGGGGGATAGACCGCAGAATCACACTGTCGCCAGGAAAAGGCAAGTCTACGTGATTGGAGACTCTTTACTGAGAAGAGTAGACAGGCCTGTAACTAGACCTGATCGGGAGAACAGAAGAGTGTGCTGTATGCCAGGGGCTAAGATACAGGATGTGGATTTGAGGCTGAATACGATCTTAGCAGGAGCGGGAAAGAATCCATTGATTATCCTTCATGTGGGAACGAATGACACAGCTAGTTACTCGCTGGACTGTATCAAGCAGGACTATGCCAGACTGGGGAAGAGGCTTAACGACATCGAGGCTCAGGTGATCTTCAGTGGGATTCTGCCGGTTCCTAAAGCGGGGCGACGAAGGAGTGACAAGATTATCGCGATCAACAGATGGCTCAGGGAGTGGTGTTATAAGGAGGGCTTTGGGATGTACGGTCACTGGGAAGCATTTACGGATAGACAACTGTTCGCTCAGGATGGACTTCATCTCAGCAAGGAGGGAAATAGAATTCTAGGGTGGAGGCTCGCCGACCTCATCAAGAGGGCTTTAAACTAGGAAGTTGGGGGAGATGGTTGGGAGATGTTCGGGAGATCTCCACGCCTGAATATAACCTGGAGAGGGAAGTAAACAAAGTGAGCGGGGATACCCTTGCGGCCCCAAGATTTGATTCAAGGAGGAATAGTGGAGTAGAAACCAGAGTAACGGGTGATGCTGGTGGTAGAAAGTTTGTGCACGATGGGGAAAAGAATGTCACTGACGCCAAACGCCGAAAATTAAAAGGTCTGTACACTAATGCGAGGAGCCTAGGTAACAAGATGGAGGAACTGGAGTTACTAGTGCAGGAAGTGAAGCCGGATATTATAGGGATTACCGAAACCTGGTGGAATAGTACTCATGACTGGAGCACGGGTATTGAAGGCTATGTGCTGTTTAGAAAAGACAGGAAGAAAGGCAAAGGTGGTGGAGTAGCCTTGTACATCAATGATGAAATTAAATGTAGCGAAATAAGAAGCGATGGAATGGATAAGACAGAGTCGGTCTGGGCAAAAATCACACTGGGTAAAAAAGCAACTAGAGCATCCCCTGAGATAGTGCTTGGGGTGTGCTACAGACCGCCGGGATCGGATTGGGATATGGATAGAGACCTTTTTAATGTCTTTAATGAAGTAAACACAAAGGGGAAATGTGTGATTATGGGGGACTTCAACTTCCCGGATATAGACTGGAGGACGAGTTCTTGCAAGAATAATAGGGGTCAGATTTTTCTGAATGTGATAGCGGATGGATTTCTTCATCAAGTAGTTGAAGCACCTACCAGAGGGGATGCCATTTTAGATTTGGTGTTGGTGAGCAGTGAGGACCTCGTAGAAGAAATGGTGGTAGGGGACAACCTTGGTTCGAGTGATCATGAGCTGATTCAGTTCAAACTAGATGGAAGGATAAACAAATGTAGATCTGGGATTAGGGTTTTTGACTTCTCGAGGGCTAATTTTAAAGAGTTAAGGAAATTAGTTAGGGAAGTGGATTGGATGGAGGAATTAGTGGATTTAAATGTGGAGGAGGCCTGGAATTACTTTAAGTCACAGCTGCAGAGACTGTCGGAAGCCTGCATCCCGAGAAAGGGGAAAAAAAACATGGGCAAGAGTTGTAGGCCAAACTGGATGAGCAAACAACTCAGAGAGGGGATTAGACAAAAGCAGAAAGCTTACAGGGAGTGGAAGGAAGGCAGGATCAGTAAGGAAAGCTACCTTGCTGAGGTCAGAACATGTAGGGATAAAGTGAGGAAGGCTAAAAGCCACATTGAACTGGAACTTGCAAAGGGAATCAAAACCAATAGTAAAAGGTTCTACAGCCACATAAATAAGAAGAAAACAAAGAAAGAAGAAGTGGGGCCGCTATACACTGAGGATGGAATGGAGGTTAAGGATAACCTAGGCATGGCCCAACATCTAAACAAGTACTTTGCCTCAGTTTTTAATAAGACTAGAAAGGAACCTTGCGATGATGGAGGGATGATAAATGGGAATGTGGACATGGAAGTGGATATTACGGCAAGTGAGGTAGAGGCCGTACTTGAACAGCTCGATGGGACGAAGTCGGAGGGCCTGGACAATCTCCATCCGAGGATATTAAAGGAACTGGCACGTGAAATTGCGAGCCCGTTAGCAATAATTTTTAAGCAATCGATAAACTCGGGGGTTGTGCCGTATGACTGGAGGATTGCTAATGTAGTTCCTATTTTTAAGAAAGGGAATAAGAACGATCCGGGTAATTATAGGCCTGTTAGCTTGACGTCTGTAGTATGTAAGGTCTTGGAAAAAATTTTAAGGGAGAAAGTAGTTAAGGACATAGAGGTCAATGGTAATTGTGACGAATTGCAACACGGATTTACTAAAGGTAGATCGTGCCAAACCAATCTGATCTCCTTCTTTGAGAAGGTGACGGATTACTTAGATAAAGAAAATGCGGTAGATATAATTTACCTAGATTTCAGTAAGGTGTTCGACACGGTTCCGCACGGGGAGCTGTTAGTTAAATTGGAAAAGATGGGAGTGAATATGAAAGTTGTAAGGTGGATAAGGAACTGGTTAAAGGGGAGACTCCAGAGGGTCGTATTGAAAGGTGAACTGTCGGGCTGGAAGGAGGTCACCAGTGGAGTCCCTCAAGGATCGGTTTTGGGACCGATCTTATTTAACCTTTTTATTACTGACCTTGGCACAAAGAGCGGGAATGTGCTGCTAAAGTTTGCGGATGACACGAAGCTGGGGGGTATTGCTAACACGGAGAAGGACAGGGATACTATTCAGGAAGATCTGAACCACCTTGTAAACTGGAGTAATAGAAACAGGATGAAATACAACAGTGAAAAGTGCAAGGTCATGCATTTAGGAATTAATAATAAGAATTTTGGATATACGTTGGGGGCGCATCAGTTGGAAGCGACGGAGGAGGAGAAGGACCTTGGGGTACTGATTGATAGCAGGATGACTATGAGTCGCCAATGTGATATGGCTGTTAAAAAAGCAAATGCGATTTTGGGATGCATCAGGCGGGGTATTTCCTGCAAGGATAAGGAGGTGTTAGTACCGTTATATAAGGCGTTGGTGAGACCCCATCTGGAAGACTGTGTGCAGTTCTGGTGTCCCATGTTCAAGAAGGATGAATTCAAACTGGAACAGGTTCAGAGACGGGCTACGAGGATGATCCGAGGAATGGAAAAACTGCCTTATGAAAGGAGACTCAAAGAGCTTGGCTTGTTTAGCCTGGCCAAAAGAAGGCTGAGGGGGGATATGCTCGCCCTATATAAATATATCAAGGGGGTTAACGTTAGGGAGGGAGAGGAATTATTTAAGTTTAGTACTAATGTAGACACGAGGACGAATGGGTATAAACTGGATATTAGGAAGTTTAGACTTGAAATTAGACGAAGGTTTCTGACCATTAGGGGAGTGAAGTTCTGGAATAGCCTTCCGAGGGAAGTAGTAGGGGCAAAAGACTTTCCTGGCTTTAAGACAAAGCTTGATAAGTATATGGAGGGGATGTTATGATAGGATTGTTAATTTGGGCACTTGATCTTGAATTACCACCAGACAGGTCTGCTCAATGGTCTGCGGGGAGATGTTGGATGCGATGGGTACTGAGTTGCTGCAGAGAATTCCTTCTTGGGTGCTAGCTGGTGACTCTTGCCCACATGCTCAGGGTTTAGCTGAACGCCATATTTGGGGTCGGGAAGGAATTTTCCTCCAGGGCGGATTGGCAGGTGCCCTGGAGGTTTTTCGCCTTCCCCTGCAGCTTGGGGCACGGGTCGCTTGCTGGTGGTTTCCCTGCAGCTTGAGGTCTTCAAACCATTTTTGAGGATTTCAATAACTCGGTCCTGGGATAGGGGTTGTTATAAAATTGGATGGGTGGGGTTCTGTGGCCTGCCTTGTGTAGGAGGTCAGACTAGATGACCAGATTGGTCCCTTCTGACCTATGAGTCTATGAGTCTATGAGTCTAACAGACAGCTCCCACGACAGAGAAAGAAATGCTAGGGGGTGCCGTGCTGCAAGGAGTGAATGGGGTTGCCAGGGAATGGGAGGATCTTCCCACACAGCAGGTGCGTCTGTCTCTCTCCCAATTCCTCCCCAGCCCTACCCCAGCCCAGGCTAATCCCAGCCCAGCTACCAGGATTAAATTTGGCCTGGATTCCCCAGCTGCTGGGGGTGGGGGAGTGGGGCTGGAAAGAATGAGCCTCTACTCCTCCTTCCCCAAACACAGTTGCATGGGCACAGACCAAAGAAGCCTGCAGCACTGCTGCCTAGAGGAAACTGAGGCACCAGCCACTGACAGACACATCATGGCTCTCCTCATCCTCATCCTCTTTTCCATATACAACCTTGCCAGGGGAGGGGGGGTAAACTCAAGACAGTTGCATAGTTAACCTGTGGAACTCCTTGCAAGAGGATGTTGTGAAGGGCAAGACTATAACAGGGTTCAAAAAAGAACTAGATAAGTTTATGGTGGATAGATCCATCAAGGGCTCTTAGACAGGGTGGGCAGGGATGGTGCTTGTAGCCTCTGTTTGTCAGAAGCTGGGAATGGGCAACAGGGGATGGATCGCTTGATTATTCCCTGCTCTGTTCATTCCCTCTGGGGCACCTGGCACTGGCCACTGTCACAAGACAGGAGGATACTGGGCTAGATGGACTTTGCGTCTGAACCAGTCTGGCCGCTTTTATGTCTCCCTTGGGGCAGCAGTGACACCCAGTGGGCAGTCAGAGTAATGCACAGAAGGTGTTTTGCTTGGCGCAGCTGTGACACCAAATGGCCAATCAGGGTAACACACAGAGTATGTTTCCCTTGGAGCAGCAGTGACACCTCGTGGTCATTCAGGGTAATGCACAGAAAGTGTTTCCATTGATACAGCAATAACACCCAGCGGTCAAGTGGTGTAATGCACAGCGTGTGTCTGCCTTCTAGGAGCAGTGACACCCACGGACCAGTCATGGTAAGGCACAGAGTGTATTTCTCACCAAGCTCGGTAATGCACAGAGCATGTTTCCCATGGAGCCGCAGTGATACCCAGTGACCAGCAGGAGTGGCATCAGACTCTCGTTTGGTGGGAGACTGAGGTGGGTAGACAAAAAAAATTGGGGGGCTGTGCCCCCCCATCACCTGGCCTCTCCCATGCCTCTGCTCCTTCTCAGTTAAAGGCCAGGCTCATCTCCTCTCCCACTGGCCAGGGTTTACAGCAATACAACCTTTATTAAAATAAAATAGTGAACAGTTTACTTTCAATAAGCTAAATCTGTCCAAATTTTAGTATTAAATCCAAAGTTCTTAAAGATCCCATCAACAACCAAAACCTAAATGAAAATTTGAAACCAAAAACAATGCTTAATTTAAAACCCAAACATTAAGAAAAACTTTGTTTTTAAAAATAAAAACTAACAAATGCCATAAATTAATAATTTCAAGGTTTTATCAAAAAGGTGTGCTACAGCAGGATGATAAAATAACATCAAATAAATAAGCCTGAACTCTAAAACCTCCTATAAAGGAATTGTATCCTTGAATACTGGCCAAATCTGTATAAAATATGCAGAAGTATGTCAAAACTGGTGTTGCAGGTCAGCCATTCGAATCCAGCAAATGTCAATTAAAATCTCCATTCCAACTTAAAAAACCAAAACAACCCAATAAACCAAAACAGTCACTGCCTGAAACAAACCTGCACAGAAGCAAAATTAAACCTGTGCCAACATTGGAACAAATGATGTAAATGTCTAATTCTAACTTTTTGTTTCTTGCAGGAGGAAAGTATTTTGCACCCTAGTAACCAGGCTATCACTGCAGCTTTCCTTTCACGAAATAAGATTTTTACCAAATATAAATTGCCCTCAAATTTCTCTAAGAGAAATTGAAATTGTATCTTTGCACTAATATCCCAAGTGTGCAAGTCCATCCCCTCAGAGCAGCCCCACACACTGAGCCCAGGGCAGAATCCCAACTAGTTTGGATATTTGTAACCCTGGGGCCTGAAGCTGATGAGAGAAAGGGAAGTGAGCCATCTTGGAGTTTTCCGATACCACCTGCTGGGAGCACAGGGAATTGACTGAGCGACGTCCTGGCTGATTTTGACCTTGTTCTCCACCAGCAGGCTCCACTGGAGAGCTCGGGAGTGACATGACCATGGGAGCACCCTATGTACATATTAAAATCTGGCATTTGGGGGCCATTGGGGTGAAATGTGGGTACTTTTGGGGTTGGGTTCCCACATGCGAAGGGATGTGGACAATTTGAAGAGGGTCCAGCGGTGGGCAATAGAAATGATTAGGAGGCTGGGGCACATGACTTACGAGACCCTACAGGCCATATCCTGTACGTTAAGCTAAGGCAAGGTTAGCATATCTATATTGTGACCTTTTACTAAGAAAGCAAAGTTGACCTGTATCTTGTTACTTAAATAAATAAGTACTCACGCCTGTCTAAGACCTTTACTTAGACCAATCGACAATGGAGAATGGCATAGGGGTTTTTTTTTCAGTATTCTACCCACAGACTTAACAGGTTCAACACAAGGGAACTTATGTGCATATGTACATGTCATCAACATGCACAAACATACTAGCCTGTGAAGTAAGCGTACCCTAACGTTTTGTGGGTGAGGAATGAAATTTGGACATAGGAGGAAGGATTTCCGGTGCTTGTGCCCTATAAAAGAGGTAGCCCACCTCACTAGAGCACTTCACTCTATCATTCTGACTTACTTCCTCCACTCTCTCTCTATGTACTAACAGTAGGCTGTACTTGTTCTGAAACTTTAAGTTTCAAGGGAACTAGGCTAAGCTCCATTTCCATAAGTTTTTATTCTTTGTTTATTAGGTTTTGATTTTAAGTTTAACTTAGACAAGTAAACCCTAAGTAACAGTAGCTTTTTCTAAGCGCTGCATCTTTCACTCAAGAATTGAGAAACCTGAACTGCAAGGCTGGTTCTGTGTCTCTTACCACCAGGTTATCAAGGAAGTGTGGTAAGAGACATTAACCAAAACTTTGTTGCATATAATGCCCTATGTATCTATTGAATAGCAGTAAAGCAACTGTAACTTTGTAACTCAATTAAATTAAATAAAATGTAAGCTAATAAATTAAATTTTCATCATATTATCCAAATTAATATTATTAGTACACCCTAAATCAGGGTACATGGGACAGAGAGTTGGAGTGCAGGTGGATGAGGGCACTGGCCCTGGTAGTGCAGGCTCTAGCGTGGGGTTAGAATGAGAGGTTCAGGGTGCAGTAGAGGGCACGGGGTTAGGGCAGAGAATCGGGCTGTCAGGACTCTGGAACAAGACCAGGAAAAAGAGAATTGAGGTGAAAGAGAGAGATCAGGCTAGAGCAGACAGTGGTGGGGGAAAAAGAAGTTTGAGCTGTAGGTAGGAAGAAAAAACTCAACCCCCCTCTTATCAGGGCATCTAAGAACTAGATGAAAGACATCTCTCCCCCACTGCAATAGCAACTCCAGTGGGCCTGGGCTGAGGGGAGAACTTCTCTCCCCAGCAGCTCCAGCTGGTTTGGGCTACAGACATCTTGCCTCCACAGATCTGGTGTTCTTGGGCTGGGACAGGGGAGGGGCTCCTCTCCTCTCCATTTGGGACATGGCGGGATGAGAGATGTGACAGAGCTTTACAGGAAATCATTATTTGCCTGATTCATGTGCCAGTCCTAGTCTCTGCTGACTCAAACAAGCCATTTATCCTGCATGCTGATGCCAGTTTGGAGGGTTTGGGAGCAGTCTCGTACAAGGAAGTGGAAGGCAAATGTAAATCTGTAGCCTTTGCCAGCTGAGGACTGTCTGATAGCGAAACTTGCTATCCCATCCACCAGCTGCAGTTCTTGGGCTTGAAATGGGCCATCACTGAGAACTTTGGAGACTACTTGTGTGGTGCTCAGTTTCAGGTATGGACAGAGAACAATCCACCGACTTATGGGTTAACAAGGGCTAAGCTGGATGCTGCAGGGCAGAGATGGGTGGCTACTTTTGCTAGCTGTGACTTCAGCATTCAATACCAATGATTTGGTATAATAGGGAGTGTGATTTACCAGGAGCACCAATTCTTGGTTGTGGGGAGGATGTAAGCAGGGTCAGAATGAACTCTACCCTGACATCTGTTGGTGATGTGTTGTAAAAGTCTTTTGTTGCTGATGTGCATGGTCACACCCACCCTGCATTGAATGATGGGGGTGCTTGTCCAAATGGTCATTTCAGCTGCTGTGAGATCCCCAATCTCTTTCTTATTAGGGCAGGAGTAATAAAGTGTAGTTATCCTGGTGATATGAATCAAGGACAGTAGAACGGTCCTTAGCAGTTCATGCTTTTGGGAGTCACTCAAACCTACATATATCTCATTAGGCAAGGGACATGGGTTCCAAAGCATAGTGAAATAAAAAAGGTTGAAAATGAGTATTTAAATTTAGTAGTATGGGTCTTTTTTTGAAGTTTCTAACTGCAGATTTTGTGGCTTTTTTTCTTTTCTAGTTTAAAAATAAAGCTCTTTGTAATTGTAGTACAAATTCAGTTCTATGCTACAGACCTAAGATCACTAATAGTTAAGTATAAATTTTAGATATACTTAGAGTGGGGGGTTCTGATCTCACTTCCACACTGAAAGTTGTAAGCAACTTCACAGTTAGGTAAAATGCTCTTTTCCATTCTGACTGCATGGAAATTTTGCAGGTTGGACTCAGGGAATGCAGCTGCGGGGCAGAACTGTTGTGGCACATGCCCCATTTCTGCAACCAACATTTGCTACCTCACTCCATAATGCCACACACAGAGCGACCTTTTACCTTTCAGAACCAGAATATATCACAGAACAGATCTAATAGCATAAGCTTAAGGTGAGGGACTGTAGCACTAACAGCAATTTTAAGAGATTCAAAAAAGTTTCTGTCTTTACACACCAGGAACAGCAAAAAGGAAACCAACTAAAACAACCACAGACAGCTAAACACACATTCTTACCTCCCACATGCTTTTGGCATTTGGAACCCATACCCCTTAATGGTGAGTACTTTTCAGGTGAGGGTGAAGCTGAAGGCTTAACTGAAAACAGTTTAAGAAGTGCTCCCGTCTCTGGCACTCAGCTATCCAGCTCCCAATGGGGTCCAAACCCCAAAGAGATCCCTTTTACCCTGTAGAAGCTGTAATATCCTCTGACCAGGACAGCTGCCTAGCAGACTGCGCATCTGCCTGCCAGCGTGAGAGCGCATAAGGTGCTAATCCAGATAGTGGTGGCTGAGTGGCAGCGGTCATGAAAAACCAGCAGAATGGTGCAGCAAAAGTGTGCTGGGCCCATAACCCAGAGATTAATGGATCAAAGCCATCCTCTGCTACATGTGTGCTTGCTTCTTTTCCCTCAGGGCCTTCCAGCAAGGCAGTGACCAGCAGAGCACCAAGAGCCTAGGCCATGAGGCTACCTGGACTGAAGGCAAGAGGCAGGCCTGGGTATGGCGAGGGCCTCCTGTCCTGGAATGAGGCTGCAGTACTTCCTGGTCCCGTTTTCCCACCCACACTGGCAGGCAGCGTGTGCTGCGGGAGAACAGGAAGGAGGCTCTCGGGACACCAGACAGTGCTGTGTGTGTGGCTGTCAGGGGAAAGAGCCTAGGCTCCTGACTCAAACTGCCATTGACTGGCGTGGCTCTGCACACTGTCAGCCAGGGCAGGCCAGGCTGTGGACATGACTCAGGTGTGAGCAGCATGGCCGCGCTTTCTTGACAAGGCGTGAGGCAGGCCAAGAGCTTTGCACAGCCTACAGGGAAGTGGGAGGGAGGCGTCTTTGAGTCGGTGTGTCTCGTCTGCTTCTCCTTTGCCACTTGGGCGGAGGCGGGGAGAGAGCGAAATGTTCCTGGCTGAAAGTTTTTGTGCTCGGCCTTCAGGATTAAACCTGAGCTTCTGGAACAGCTGCTGGGAGATGGGTTTCTGAATGACATCCAGCCCGGTCTTCGGGCCACTAGCTGAACGCACTGAGGCCAAGAGGCAGCAAAATAGGACCTTTGAGGCTCCCCGCAGGCAGGGCCAGCTTTCGGAAGTGCAGGGCCCAATTCGAACATATTCGGCGGGGCCCCGGCAGGGATGACTAAAAAAAAAAAATCATGTAAATAAAAGCCTTTCATTTCTTATCAGCCGGTTCCCTGTAAAAAGTTCTGATTTAAGGGACGTGCCACAGTATGTATTTTTTGTACCAATAGGGTTACCATACATCCATATTTTTAAAAATTTCTCCCAGATGGTCTATTTAAGAACCAAAAAGCTGGACATGTCCAGGAAAATACGGATGTATGTTAACCCTACCTAAAATTCTTTTTTAAAAAGATGGGCCTGAACTAGAAATGAGCTCCGTTTCACATGTGTGGGTCCCCGCCACTCCTTGGGGGTGTGCTAGGGTGACCAGATGTCCCGATTTTATAGAGACAGTCCCGATTTGGGGGTCTTTTGCTTATATAGGATCCTAGTACCCCCACCCTGTTCCAATTTTTCACACTTGCTGTCTGGTCACCCTGTGCACATGTGTGGGTCACAGCTGTTCACTGCCCCTCTCATTACAGCGTGTGTGCAGGGTTACTGCCCTGGGAACTGCAGGGCACCAGTGACATGGGGCTGACTGGAGGCAGGGCAGGTGCTGACTGGAGGTAGGGTCTGGCTGCAAGTAGGGCAAGGTGGTGCGGGGCTGACTGCAGACAGGACAGGGGGTGCAGGACTGGCTGCAAATGGGCTGGCTGCAGGCAGGGCAGGGTGTGTGGGACTGACTGCTGACAGGGGCTGGCAGCAGGCAGGGGGATGTGGGGTGGAGTGGGCCTGTTGGCTTCAGGCAGGGGCCTCAGAGGAGTGCACAGGGGTTGGCAGGCCTGGAGACAGAGGAGTGTGGGACTGGCTGGCTTAAGGCAGGGGAGTGCAGCAAGGGTTGACTGGAGACAGGGCACGGGGTGCGGGGCTGGTGCAGGCAGGGCAGGGGGTGCAGCAGGGCTGGCTGTGGGCAGGGGTGCGGGTACAGGGGGTACAGCCTACCCTGTACGGTAAGTGCCCCCTCCTCCACCAAGGTAGCAGCAGCAGCCCAGTGCTCGGGGGCTATTTAAAGGGCCTGGGCGGTAGAAGCAAGGGGAGCCCCAGACTTTTTAAATAGCCCCCAAGTCCTCCAGCAGTGGGGCTCTGGTGGCAATTTAAACATCCTGAGGCTCCAGTCCCTGCTGGGGAGCCCCAGGCCCCTTTAAATTGCCCCCTGGGGAAGCTGGGCCACCCTAGTACAGTGCACCAGCAGGGCTTGGGTGCGGGGCCCGATTCAGGGGAATTGGTTGAATTGGCCTAAAGCCGGCCCTGCCCGCAGGAAAGCAAGGAAGTAGCACAGGCTTATCACTGTCCCTGGGTGGGCTTGAACCACCATCCTTTCAGTTAAGAGCCAAACGTGCTGACCCATTGCACCACAGAGACACAGACAGGCCAGGCTGTATGGAGCACAACAGTCAGGAATCAGCTCAGGGTCCGGTCTAGCACATGCATGCAGTGGTTGGACAAGCAACAGCAATACACTTTCTTTGGCCTGTTTTGCTGGAAGAGTTAGCAGGGCAAGCTTGTTAGTCACAGGTAAGGGGGTGAGTTTATGCAAATTCTGGACTCTGGGACCACAGCTGGGGTGGCACATGCACCTTCTCTGCAACCAACCTTTGTTACTTCATTCCATAACAGCACACACAGAGCAACCTTTTACCTTTCAGCACCAAAATATACTGTAGAAGAAATCTAATAGCATAACTTTAAGATGAGAAACTTCAGTACCAACAACAATTCTAAAGATATTTAAAAATATTTCTGTCTTTAGACACCGGACACAAAATCAATCAGACCAAGAACAAACATCCATTTCTACTTCCCACACACTTGGGGAGGGGGGGGGGGGTTTGGAACCCATACCCCTTAATGATGAGTCCTTTCCAGGCGAGGGGCAAGCTCTGAGGCCTCAAATATCAGGTACAGTTACTCTCTCCTTGATCCAAACTAAACAGGAAAATACACTTGATTACTCCTGCCCCAATAACAAAGAGATTGGGGATCCCACAGCAGCTGAAATGACCATTTGGACAAGCACTCCTCTCATGCAATCTGGGGTGGGTGTAACCATGCAAATGACATCAACCCCAAAAGGCCTTTACAACAGATCACCAACAGATGGCAGGGTAGAGTTCATACCGACCCTGCTTAAACTAGATTGTGGCAAAGATTAAAAAACACTGAATGTTAAAACTCACCAAACGCGGGTGAATCCATTCTCATTGTCGTACCCTCTTCTTAAACTCCACACCTGAACGTAGCCCTCACATGGACAACATACCCTCCTAACTCAGTGTCTGTACGTTAACCTTTTACCCCCAGTCAGGGCTATTGTAGATTCTGTATTCCTTATGCCACACGATCTTAAACCGAACTTCGCACCCAATGGGTAATCTGTACATTGTTCCCTGATCACCAGAAACTTCTACACCTAAATGCTGTACCGTACACCTTTTTCTTCTTTGAACGTCATCTTACTAAAATGTTGACATTTGTTCGAGATCCCGGCTCCTGTTCCCTTGCAAGGCGTGTGCCTTTGCTCCAGGTTTTAGTCTGCTAATACAGTGGGGGCAGGGTCGGGGCCGATTGAGCCAGAGGCGCTTGCCTGCTGCAGACACGGATCAAAGGCTGAACCTCATCCCCCACGAGCTGAAGGCTTAATTGAAAACAGTTTAAGTAGTACTCCCGTCTCCGGCACTCACTTACCCAGCTCCCAATGGGGTCCAAACCCCAAATAGATCCTTTTTACCCTTTAGAAGCTGTAAAAGCCTGTGACCAGGGCAGTTGCCTAGCAGTCGGCGCATATGCCTGCCAGCGTGAGAGCTCGTAAGGCACTAATCCAGATAGAGGTGGCTGGGTGCAGGGAGAGTAAAGAGCCAGCAGAGTGATGCAGCGGACGCGTGCTGGGCCCATAACCCAGAGGTCAATGGATCAAAGCCATTCTCTGATACATGAGCACTTGTCTCTTTTCCCTCTGGGCCTTCAAGCGATCAAAACCCTCGGCTTGCGGGCCCAGCTCTGTCTGCCATGTGCCTGGGCAGCAGCAGGACAGTCTCAAGAGAGCAGCTCCCACCCATTATCTCTTGTAGTGGAAAGGAAGTAGAATTGTGGTTGGACTTTTGCTATTTTTGTTCAGGGAATCAGTGGCTGTGAGGCAACCCTTACTGATAATGGCAGGGGAAGAGTTCTCTCTTCTGCATTGATGCTGCAATTTTTTGTTGTGCCCTTTCTCTCCCCCTTCAATGCAGGCAGGTAGGCTTGGTGGCCTTGGGGATGTGGGTCAAGCCTGGTTTATTTTGGCAGACACCGTGGTTGAGAATTGGTGCTCTAACGGTCTTGTCTAAACTGACCAGCCCTAATGTCTGTAGCCTTGTCTCACACTTTGGTAGCCTTTTATTTACCCCTTTCCACTGCAAAAACGACTATTTAGTCCTACTCTTTCTTTCCAGCTGCTAACCATTTACTGATCCATGAGAGGGGCCCCAGCCATCTGGAGTAGCTTGTGACTGTGAGTGGCAACCTCAGGGCAGATTGTTAAGAAGCAGAGCACAATCCCAAAACTGGTTGTGTGTTCTAGACTTACGTTTCACCAAGTGTCAGATTCTGGATGACACCCCTTTTATGACTTTTTTAAAGCAAACTTGCTATATTTGCATCATTTGAGCGTTCTATGCAGAGGACTAGAAATGTTTCTATTAACCTGAATGTTAGTTCATTTTAACATTGGCTGGAATCACAATGTTAAATTAGTTCTTATGACTTTAATAACTGATACTTCCTCTATCTCAGGACTAGCTATTAAACTGATTTTTGGACTAGGGAGATGGAATAGCAGCTTCCTCCATCCCTTGGACACATCACCCTGTTACTGTGGCACTAAACCCCCAGGAGCGGTGGACCTCCCTATGGGGAGAATATCGTGGTTGAAGAGAAGCGAAGAAAAATGGTGTTGTCTGTGTTTCCATTTGATTTGTTCTGAATATGGTTTTGAGTCGTTTGTAACTCTTTCATCAGTTATTAGTAACATCTTATTATCAGGCCTCTGAACTGAAAGGCTGCTCTTGCAGGTTTTACTTTGTCGTTGTTTGTAGGTCAAACAGCCGCTTTCTTAGGCCTCATCTACACTACGCATTTAAACCGAATTTAGCAGCATTAAAACGAATTAACCCTGCACCCGTCCACACAATGAAGCCCTTTATATCGATATAAAGGGTTCTTAATACCGATATCTGTACTCTTCCCCGACAAGGGGAGTAGCGCGGAAATCGGTATTGCCATGTTGGATTAGGGTTAGTGTGGCCGCAATTCAATAGTATTGGCCTCCGGGCGGTATCCCACAGTGCACCCTTGTGACCGCTCTGGAAAGCAATCTGAACTCGGATGCACTGGCCAGGTAAACAGGAAAAGCCCCGTGAATTTTGAATTTCATTTCCTGTTTGCCCAGCATGGAGCTCTGATCAGCAGAGGTGGCGATGCAGTCCCAAACCCAAAACGAGCTCCAGCATGGACCGTCTGGGAGGTACTGGATCTGATCACTGTATGGAGAGCCAAATTTGTTCTATCAGAGCTCCGTTACAGAAGACGAAATGACAAAGCATTTGAAAAAATCTCCAGGCTATGATAGACAGAGTCCACAGCCGGGACTCAGCACAGTGCTGCGTGACAAGCGTAACGGAAAGCCAAAGAATCAAATATGGACGTTCATGGAGGGAGGGAGGGGAGACTGAGGACTCCAGCGATCCCACAGTCCCCGCAGTCCTTTGAAAAGCATTTGCATTCTTAGCTGAGCTCCCAATGCCTGAACAGTCAAACACATTTTCCCAAGTGTTTCAAGGGACCCTGGAGCTAGGCAAAGGGGTCAAACGGGGCAGGGCCCCTGGAGCTAGGTTTAGGGGCCCCAGAGATAGGGCCCCTTGAGCTAGGGTTGGGGACCCATGCATAGGGCCCCTTGACCCAGGGTAAAGGGGCCCCATGGGTAGGGCCTCTGAAGCTAGGGTTAGGGGACCCAGAAGGGTACAGGGCCTGCAGATAAGGTTAAGGGGTCCCACGAAAGGGACCTTGGAGCTAGGGTTAGGGTTCCCACATGTAGGGACTCCTGGAGCTAGGGCTAGGAGCCCCAGGGACGGGGGCCACAGGAGCAGGGGATTGGGGGTCCCAGGGGTTGGGTGCCTGGAGCTAGTGTTTTGGGTGTCTAGGGGTGGGGGCCCCTGGAGCTAGGGTTAGCGGCCCCATGGGCAGGGCACCTTGAGCAGGGGTTTGGATCCCAGCAATGGGGCCTTTGGAGCAAGGGTTAGGGGTTCAAGGGGTGGGGACCCATGGAACTAGTGTTAGGGTCCCACTGGTAGGGCCCCTGAAGCTAGAGTTAGGGGACCCCACGGGTAGGGCCCATGCAGCTAGGGTTTGGGAGCCCCAGAGAATGGGACCCATGGAGCTAGGGATAGGGGTTTCCAGGAGGGGTCCCCTGGAACTAGGGTTAGAGGCCCCACGGGTAGGGCCCCTGAAGGTACGGTTAGGCACCCCCAGGGGTAGGCCCCTGGAGCTAAGATTAGGGGTCCCACGGGTAGTCCCCTGGAGCTAGGATTAATGGGGTCAAATGGGCACGAAGCCAGAGCTAGGTTAGAGATCCCACAGGTAGGATCTCAGGAGCTAGGGTTAGGGGCCCCACGGATAGGGCCCCTGAAGCTTGGGTAGGGGATCCTAGGGAAGAGGCCTCTGGAGCTAGGGTTAGGTGCCCCACGGGCAGGAGCTCAGGAGCTAGATTTAGGGGCCCCAAGGATGGGGGCTCCTGGAGCTAGGGTTAAGGTCCCCACGGGTAGGGCCCATGGAGCTAAGGCTAGGGGCCCCATGGGGAGGTCCCATAGAGCTAGGGTTAGGGTCCCCACGGGTTGGGCCCTGGAGATAGTGTCAGGGGCCCCAGGGATAGAGGCCCGGGCTGAGCTGTGTCTAGGGATCTAACCCCCAGATGGCAAAGTTAGTTGTCTGACGCGCGAGAGAGACAGACAACACCAGCAAGGTCGCGATCAAAAGCTCTTTATTGACAAGTGCAAGACGATTCAATATAGAGCAGCTCGTCTCGCCGAGAGAACCAGCCCGCGTCTTTAAATCTTAGTATAGAGCCTATATAGACAGTTTCTGTCTCTAGAAACTAGACAACCTTTAGTATACATACATACCTAAAGTTTAGATAATTATGGGAGTTAAAAACAAACGAACGAACAAAACCAGGGAGTGAAAAAAAGGAGGCTGGAGAAAGTAGGCCTCTTATGCAGTTCTTCTAAGGATCTGCCCTAAAACACAGCACATCTGCTACTATTGCCAGGAATGCTTAGGCTTCTGGCGCTTAGTCTCACTTTTTCCCAGCGCTTGTGAGACCATGCTGCTGCTTCTTCAGTGTTTTCCACTCAGGGACTTACCCAAAAACCTCTGTTCGCCTGCACTTTGGTCAGGGCTGGCATACTGGTTTTGTTCTGCAATATCTTTATTCAAGGCTAACACTAGGGATAGGGGCCCCACGCGTACGGTTCCTGGAGCTAGGACTGGGGGCCCAAGGGTTATGCCGCCCTGGAGCTAGGGAATACTTGGATCACAAAAGTGGGCCTTTGGAGCTTAGGGGTTACGGGCCAACGGGTGGGGTCCCTGAA